>NW_027440472.1:0-97823 GCF_031893055.1 Leptodactylus fuscus | reverse complement strand
TTGGACCAATTCATGGTGGAGGGAGCCTCTAACCAGCCCAGTTTGGACCAATTAATGGTGGAGGGAGCCTCTAAACAGCCAAGTTTGGACCAATTCATGGTGGAGGGAGCCTCTAAAAAACCCAGTTTGGACCAATTCATGGTGGAGGGAGCCTCTAAACAGCCCAGTTTGGGCAAATTCATGGTGGAGGGAGCCTCTAAAAAACCCAGTTTGGACCAATTCATGGTGGAGGGAGCCTCTAACCAGCCCAGTTTGGACCAATTCATGGTGGAGGGAGCCTCTAAAAACCCCAGTTGGACCAATTCATGGTGGAGGGAGCCTCTAACCAGCCCAGTTTGGACCAATTAATGGTGGAGGGAGCCTCTAACCACCCCAGTTTGGACCAATTCATGGTGGAGGGAGCCTCTAAAAACCCCAGTTTGGACCAATTCATGGTGGAGGGAGCCTCTAACCAGCCCAGTTTGGGCAAATTCATGGTGGAGGGAGCCTCTAAACAGCCCAGTTTGGGCAAATTCATGGTGGAGGGAGCCTCTAACCAGCCCAGTTTGGACCAATTAATGGTGGAGGGAGCCTCTAACCAGCCCAGTTTGGACCAATTAATGGTGGAGGGAGCCTCTAACCACCCCAGTTTGACCAATTCATGGTGGAGGGAGCCTCTAAAAACCCCAGTTTGGACCAATTCATGGTGGAGGGAGCCTCTAAAAACCCCAGTTTTGGGACCAATTCATGGTGGAGGGAGCCTCTAACCAGCCCAGTTTGGGCAAATTCATGGTGGAGGGAGCCTCTAAACAGCCCAGTTGGGCAAATTCATGGTGGAGGGGAGCCTCTAACCAGCCCAGTTTGGACCAATTAATGGTGGAGGGAGCCTCTAACCAGCCCAGTTTGGACCAATTAATGGTGGAGGGAGCCTCTAACCACCCCAGTTTGGACCAATTCATGGTGGAGGGAGCCTCTAAAAAACCCCAGTTTGGACCAATTCATGGTGGAGGGAGCCTCTAACCAGCCCAGTTTGGGCAAATTCATGGTGGAGGGAGCCTCTAACAGCCCAGTTTGGCAAATTCATGGTGGAGGGAGCCTCTAACCAGCCCAGTTTGGACCAATTAATGTGGAGGGAGCCTCTAACCAGCCCAGTTTGGACCAATTAATGGTGGAGGGAGCCTCTAACCACCCCCAGTTTGGACGCAATTCATGGTGGAGGGAGCCTCTAAAAACCCCAGTTTGGACCAATTCATGGTGGAGGGAGCCTCTAACCAGCCCAGTTTGGGCAAATTCATGGTGGAGGGAGCCTCTAAACAGCCCAATTTGGGCAAATTCATGGTGGAGGGAGCCTCTAACCAGCCCAGTTTGGACCAATTAATGGTGGAGGGAGCCTCTAACCAGCCCAGTTTGGACCAATTAATGGTGGAGGGAGCCTCTAACCACCCCAGTTTGGACCAATTCATGGTGGAGGGAGCCTCTAAACAGCCAAGTTTGGACCAATTCATGGTGGAGGGAGCCTCTAAAAACCCCAGTTTGGACCAATTCATGGTGGAGGAGCCTCTAACCAGCCCAGTTTGGGCAAATTCATGGTGGATGGAGCCTCTAAACAGCCCAGTTTGGGCAAATTCATGGTGGAGGGAGCCTCTAACCAGCCCAGTTTGACCAATTCATGGTGGAGGGAGCCTCTAACCAGCCCAGTTTGGACCAATTAATGGTGGAGGGAGCCTCTAACCAGCCCAGTTTGGACCAATTAATGGTGGAGGGAGCCTCTAACCACCCCAGTTTGGACAAATTCATGGTGGAGGGAGCCTCTAAAAAACCCAGTTTGGACCAATTCATGTGGAGGGAGCCTCTAAACAGCCCAGTTTGGGCAAATTCATGGTGGAGGGAGCCTCTAAACAGCCCAGTTTGGGCAAATTCATGGTGGAGGGAGCCTCTAACCAGCCCAGTTTGGACCAATTAATGGTGGAGGGAGCCTCTAACCAGCCCAGTTTGGACCAATTCATGGTGGAGGGAGCCTCTAAACAGCCCAGTTTGGGCAAATTCATGGTGAAGGAGCCTCTAACCAGCAGAGTTGTGGAAAGCAGGGTGGAGGGAGCCTCTAACCAGCAGAGTTGGTGGAAATCAGGGTGGAGGGAGCCTCTAACCAGCAGAGTTGGGGGAAATCATGTTGGAGGGAGCCTAGTATTAGCAGAATTGTGCAACGCTTATGGTGGATGAGTATGAGGATGCGGAGGAATTGGAGAGTTGAGTACAGACATGGAGTTTCATGTTGGGGTGCTTTACACAGGTGGGCACAAAAATGAAGGCTCTATCCAGTGGTGGTTCATTTTTATCAAAGTGAGCCGGTCGGCACTCTCAGCTGACAGACGGGTGCGCTTGTCAGTGATGATGCACCGGCTGCACTGAACACCCTCTCAGATAGGACGCTGGCGGCAGGACAGGACAGCACCTCCAAGGCATATAGGGCAAGTTCAAGCCACAGGTCCAACTTCGACACCCAATACGTGTAGGGCGCAGAGGGGTCGGAGAGGACAGGGCTGTGGTCGGAAAGGTATTCCCGCAACATGCGCCTATACTTCTCACGCCTGGTGACACTAGGACCCTCCGTGGCGGCACTTTGGCGAGGGGGTGCCATCAAGGTGTCCCAGACCTTAGACAGTGTGCCCCTCGTTTGTGTGGACCGGTGAGAACTTGGTTGCCTACTGGAGGAACTGCCCTCCCTGCCGCCACTGTCACATGCTGGAAACATCTCCATCATATTCTGCACCAATTGCCTGTGGCAAGCATTGATGCGATTGGCCCTCCCCTCTACCGGAATAAAAGACGAGATGTTGTTTTTATACCGGGGGTCAAGGATAGCAAAGATCCAGTACTGGTTGTCCTCCATGATTTTGACAATACGCTTGTCGGTTGTAAAGCACCCCCAACATGAACTCAGCCATGTCTGCCACAGTGTTAGTTGGCATGACTCCTCTGGCCCCACCGGAAAGTTCAATCTCCATTTCCTCCTCATCCTCCATGTCTACCCATCCGCGCTGCAACAATGGGACGATTCGAAGTTGCCGGAAGCCTCCTGTATCACCATCACATCATCGGACAACTCTTCTTCCTCCTCCTCCTCCTCCTCCTCCTCCTCTCCATTAAACGCAGTGAAGCGGACAGATGTGTGGACCTACTCTCCAGCTGTGACGGATCGGATGCTATCCCTAACTCCTCTGTGTGATCTGAGTTATCCCTGATGTCAATCAGGGATTCTCTCAGAACACACAAGAGCGGGATTGTAAGGCTCACCATCGCATCCTCAGAGCTCACCCTCCTTGTGGACTCCTCAAAGACCCGTAGGATGTCACAAAGGTCTCTCATCCATGGCCACTCATGGATGTGAAACTGAGGCAGCTGACTTTGTGGCACCCTAGGGTTTTGTAGCTGGTATTCCATCAAAGGTCTCTGCTGCTCAACCACTCTATTCAACATCTGAAACGTTGAGTTCCAGCGTGTGGGGACGTCGCACAAAAGCCGGTGTTGTGGCACATGCAGGCGTTGCTGGAGAGATTTTAAGCTAGCAGCGGCTACTGTCGACTTGCGAAAGTGGGCGCACATGCGCCGCACTTTCACCAGTAGCTCTGGAACATTGGGGTAGCTCTTTAGGAAACGTTGCACCACTAGGTTGAAGACGTGGGCCAGGCATGGAAACATGTTGGAGTCCGGCAAGCTCCAGAGCTGCTACCAGGTTCCGGCCGTTATCACAAACGACCATGCCTGGGGCCCAGGTGCAAGCGGCTCAAACCATATTGCCGTCTCATCGAGGAGGGCATCCCTCACCTCGGAGGCAGTGTGCTGTCTGTCCCCCAAGCTGATCAGCTTCAGCACAGCCTGCTGACGTCTACCAACGCCAGTGCTGCAACGTTTCCAACTCGTAGCTGGGGTCAATCTAACAGCGGAGGAGGAGGCGGTGCGGAGGAGGAGGCGGTGGCGGAGGAGGAGGCGGTAGAGGAGGAGGAGGAGGGGGGTGTTCTTCTCGTGTCCCTGCCAGGAATGTTAGGCGGGGAGACGAGGTACACCGGGCCAGTTTGGGAAGCAGTCCCAGCCTCAACTACATTCACCCAGTGTGCCGTCAGTGAAATGTAGCGTCCCTGTCCGCATGCACTTGTCCACGCGTCGGTGGTCAAGTGGACCTTTGTGCAAAGCGCGGAACTAAGGGCCCGCCTGATGTTGAGTGACACGTGCTGGTGCAAGGCGGGGACGGCACACCGGGAGAAGTAGTGACGGCTAGGGACGGCATAGCGAGGTGCCGCAGTTGCCATCAGGTCCAGGAAGGCGGGAGTTTCAACAAGCCGGAACGCCAACATCTCCTGGGCCAGCAGTTTAGCGATGTTGGCGTTCAAGGCTTGCGCGTGTGGGTGGTTAGCAGTGTATTTCTGCCGCCGCTCCAATGTCTGAGAGATGGTGGGTTGTTGTAAAGAAACGCCTGATGGTGCCTTTGATGGTGCAGGAGAAGGAGATAAGACAGGACCAGGGGAGGATGAGGTAGAAGTCAACAAAGTGGCGGAGGCAGATGAAGTGGTGTCCTGGCCTCGTCCTCTGGAGTGCATCGCCAGCACAGTCAGCAGTGGCAGTGGCAGAGGCAGAGGCAGAGGCAGTGGCAGTGGCGTGAACGGCAGGCGGCCTTTGTCCTGCCGTTGCTGCCTGCCACTGATTCCAGTGCTTGGATTCCAAATGACGGCGCATTGAAGTGGTGGACAGGTTGCTCTTCTCAGAGCCCCTAATCAATTTCGAGAGGCAAATTGTGCAGACAACACTATATCTGTCCTCGGCGCATTCCTTGAAAAAACTCCACACCTTCGAGAAACGTGCCCTCGAGGTGGGAGTTTTTCGGGCTGGGTACGAACTGGAACATCTTGGGAGATTCCGGGTGTGGCCTGGCTTCGCCTAAGCTGCTGACCTCTGCTGCCTCTGCCTCTAGCTACCCTTTTTGGTGCTGCACCTGCCTCAACATCCACACTACTTTCCCCGCTTGACATCCCCCCTGTCCAGGTCGGGTCAGTGTCCTCATCATCCACCACTTCCTCTTCCAACTCCTGTCTCATCTCCTCCTCCCGCACAATGCGCCAGTCAACTGGATGCCCTGACGGCAACTGCGTCACATCATCGTCGATGAGGGTGGGTTGCTGGTCATCCACCACCAAATCGAACGGAGATGGAGGAGACTCTAGTGTTTGAGCATCTGGACACAGATGCTCCTCTGTTAGGTTCGTGGAATCGTGACGTGGAGAGGCAGGTTGAGGGACAATGAAAGGAGCGGAGAACAGCTCTGGGGAGCAGGGACAGTTTGGGTTATTGTTCTGTAAAGCTTCGGAATTTTGGGAGGAAGGAAGACAAGACTGTTGGGTAATAGGAGGAGAGGAGGCAGAGTCTGACTGGCTGCTGGACAATGTGCTGTAAGCGTTCTCTGACAGCCATTGCAAGACCTGTTCCTGGTTCTCGGGCCTACTAAGGTTTGTACCCTGCAGTTTAGTTAATGTGGCAAGCAACCCTGGCACTGTGGAGTGGCGCAATGCTTGCTGCCCCACAGGAGTAGGCACGGGACGCCCTGTGGCTTCACTGCTACCTTGCTCCCCAGAACCATTCCCCCGACCTCGCCCACGGCCTCGTCCACGTCCCTTTCCGGGAGCCTTGCGCATTTTGAATTCCTAGTTAGAAATTGGCACTGTATACCAGTAGTAAAAATTGTGGGTGCACGTAACCCCAATATATTCTTTGAATTCCCAGTCAGACACTGGCACTATATGGCAGTAGCAAGAAATGAGGGTATTTGTATTCCCAATATACTCTTTGAATTCCCAGTCAGACAATGGCACTGTATACCAGTAGTAAAAATTGTGGGTGCACGTAACCCCAATATATTCTTTGAATTACCAGTCAGAAACTGGCACTATATGGCAGTAGCAAGAAATGAGGGTATTTATAACCCCAATATATTCTTTGAATTCCCAGTCAGACAATGGCACTGTATACCAGTAGTAAAAATTGTGGGTGCACGTAACCCCAATATATTCTTTGAATTACCAGTCAGAAACTGGCACTATATGGCAGTAGCAAGAAATGAGGGTATTTGTATTCCCAATATACTCTTTGAATTCCCAGTCAGACAATGGCACTGTATACCAGTAGTAAAAATTGTGGGTGCACGTAACCCCAATATATTCTTTGAATTCCCAGTCAGAAACTGGCACTATATGGCAGTAGCAAGAAATGAGGGTATTTGTATTCCCAATATATTCTTTGAATTCCCAGTCAGACAATGGCACTGTATACCAGTAGTAAAAATTGTGGGTGCACGTAACCCCAATATATTCTTTGAATTACCAGTCAGACACTGGCACTATATGGCAGTAGCAAGAAATGAGGGTATTTGTATTCCCAATATATTCTTTGAATTCCCAGTCAGACAATGGCACTGTATACCAGTAGTAAAAATTGTGGGTGCACGTAACCCCAATATATTCTTTGAATTCCCAGTCAGACACTGGCACTATATGGCAGTAGCAAGAAATGAGGGTATTTGTATTCCCAATATATTCTTTGAATTCCCAGTCAGACAATGGCACTGTATACCAGTAGTAAAAATTGTGGGTGCACGTAACCCCAATATATTCTTTGAATTCCCAGTCAGACACTGGCACTATATGGCAGTAGCAAGAAATGAGGGTATTTGTATTCCCAATATACTCTTTGAATTCCCCAGTCAGACAATGGCACTGTATACCAGTAGTAAAAATTGTGGGTGCACGTAACCCCAATATATTCTTTGAATTACCAGTCAGAAACTGGCACTATATGGCAGTAGCAAGAAATGAGGGTATTTATAACCCCAATATATTCTTTGAATTCCCAGTCAGACAATGGCACTGTATACCAGTAGTAAAAATTGTGGGTGCACGTAACCCCAATATATTCTTTGAATTCCCAGTCAGACACTGGCACTATATGGCAGTAGCAAGAAATGAGGGTATTTGTATTCCCAATATATTCTTTGAATTCCCAGTCAGACAATGGCACTGTATACCAGTAGTAAAAATTGTGGGTGCACGTAACCCCAATATATTCTTTGAATTCCCAGTCAGAAACTGGCACTATATGGCAGTAGCAAGAAATGAGGGTATTTGTATTCCCAATATATTCTTTGAATTCCCAGTCAGACAATGGCACTGTATACCAGTAGTAAAAATTGTGGGTGCACGTAACCCCAATATATTCTTTGAATTACCAGTCAGAAACTGGCACTATATGGCAGTAGCAAGAAATGAGGGTATTTATAACCCCAATATATTCTTTGAATTCCCAGTCAGACAATGGCACTGTATACCAGTAGTAAAAATTGTGGGTGCACGTAACCCCAATATATTCTTTGAATTACCAGTCAGAAACTGGCACTATATGGCAGTAGCAAGAAATGAGGGTATTTGTATTCCCAATATACTCTTTGAATTCCCAGTCAGACAATGGCACTGTATACCAGTAGTAAAAATTGTGGGTGCACGTAACCCCAATATATTCTTTGAATTCCCAGTCAGAAACTGGCACTATATGGCAGTAGCAAGAAATGAGGGTATTTGTATTCCCAATATATTCTTTGAATTCCCAGTCAGACAATGGCACTGTATACCAGTAGTAAAAATTGTGGGTGCACGTAACCCCAATATATTCTTTGAATTCCCAGTCAGACACTGGCACTATATGGCAGTAGCAAGAAATGAGGGTATTTGTATTCCCAATATATTCTTTGAATTCCCAGTCAGACAATGGCACTGTATACCAGTAGTAAAAATTGTGGGTGCACGTAACCCCAATATATTCTTTGAATTACCAGTCAGAAACTGGCACTATATGGCAGTAGCAAGAAATGAGGGTATTTATAACCCCAATATATTCTTTGAATTCCCAGTCAGACAATGGCACTGTATACCAGTAGTAAAAATTGTGGGTGCACGTAACCCCAATATATTCTTTGAATTCCCAGTCAGACACTGGCACTATATGGCAGTAGCAAGAAATGAGGGTATTTGTATTCCCAATATACTCTTTGAATTCCCAGTCAGACAATGGCACTGTATACCAGTAGTAAAAATTGTGGGTGCACGTAACCCCAATATATTCTTTGAATTACCAGTCAGAAACTGGCACTATATGGCAGTAGCAAGAAATGAGGGTATTTATAACCCCAATATATTCTTTGAATTCCCAGTCAGACAATGGCACTGTATACCAGTAGTAAAAATTGTGGGTGCACGTAACCCCAATATATTCTTTGAATTCCCAGTCAGACACTGGCACTATATGGCAGTAGCAAGAAATGAGGGTATTTGTATTCCAATATATTCTTTGAATTCCCAGTCAGACAATGGCACTGTATACCAGTAGTAAAAATTGTGGGTGCACGTAACCCCAATATATTCTTTGAATTCCCAGTCAGAAACTGGCACTATATGGCAGTAGCAAGAAATGAGGGTATTTGTATTCCCAATATATTCTTTGAATTCCCAGTCAGACAATGGCACTGTATACCAGTAGTAAAAATTGTGGGTGCACGTAACCCCAATATATTCTTTGAATTACCAGTCAGAAACTGGCACTATATGGCAGTAGCAAGAAATGAGGGTATTTATAACCCCAATATATTCTTTGAATTCCCAGTCAGACAATGGCACTGTATACCAGTAGTAAAAATTGTGGGTGCACGTAAACCCCAATATATTCTTTGAATTACCAGTCAGAAACTGGCACTATATGGCAGTAGCAAGAAATGAGGGTATTTGTATTCCCAATATACTCTTTGAATTCCCAGTCAGACAATGGCACTGGTATACCAGTAGTAAAAATTGTGGGTGCACGTAACCCCAATATATTCTTTGAATTCCCAGTCAGAAACTGGCACTATATGGCAGTAGCAAGAAATGAGGGTATTTGTATTCCCAATATATTCTTTGAATTCCCAGTCAGACAATGGCACTGTATACCAGTAGTAAAAATTGTGGGTGCACGTAACCCCAATATATTCTTTGAATTACCAGTCAGACACTGGCACTATATGGCAGTAGCAAGAAATGAGGGTATTTGTATTCCCAATATATTCTTTGAATTCCCAGTCAGACAATGGCACTGTATACCAGTAGTAAAAATTGTGGGTGCACGTAACCCCAATATATTCTTTGAATTCCCAGTCAGACACTGGCACTATATGGCAGTAGCAAGAAATGAGGGTATTTGTATTCCCAATATATTCTTTGAATTCCCAGTCAGACAATGGCACTGTATACCAGTAGTAAAAATTGTGGGTGCACGTAACCCCAATATATTCTTTGAATTACCAGTCAGAAACTGGCACTATATGGCAGTAGCAAGAAATGAGGGTATTTATAACCCCAATATATTCTTTGAATTCCCAGTCAGACAATGGCACTGTATACCAGTAGTAAAAATTGTGGGTGCACGTAACCCCAATATATTCTTTGAATTACCAGTCAGAAACTGGCACTATATGGCAGTAGCAAGAAATGAGGGTATTTGTATTCCCAATATACTCTTTGAATTCCCAGTCAGACAATGGCACTGTATACCAGTAGTAAAAATTGTGGGTGCACGTAACCCCAATATATTCTTTGAATTCCCAGTCAGAAACTGGCACTATATGGCAGTAGCAAGAAATGAGGGTATTTGTATTCCCAATATATTCTTTGAATTCCCAGTCAGACAATGGCACTGTATACCAGTAGTAAAAATTGTGGGTGCACGTAACCCCAATATATTCTTTGAATTACCAGTCAGACACTGGCACTATATGGCAGTAGCAAGAAATGAGGGTATTTGTATTCCCAATATATTCTTTGAATTCCCAGTCAGACAATGGCACTGTATACCAGTAGTAAAAATTGTGGGTGCACGTAACCCCAATATATTCTTTGAATTCCCAGTCAGACACTGGCACTATATGGCAGTAGCAAGAAATGAGGGTATTTGTATTCCCAATATATTCTTTGAATTCCCAGTCAGACAATGGCACTGTATACCAGTAGTAAAAATTGTGGGTGCACGTAACCCCAATATATTCTTTGAATTCCCAGTCAGACACTGGCACTATATGGCAGTAGCAAGAAATGAGGGTATTTGTATTCCCAATATACTCTTTGAATTCCCAGTCAGACAATGGCACTGTATACCAGTAGTAAAAATTGTGGGTGCACGTAACCCCAATATATTCTTTGAATTACCAGTCAGAAACTGGCACTATATGGCAGTAGCAAGAAATGAGGGTATTTATAACCCCAATATATTCTTTGAATTCCCAGTCAGACAATGGCACTGTATACCAGTAGTAAAAATTGTGGGTGCACGTAACCCCAATATATTCTTTGAATTCCCAGTCAGACACTGGCACTATATGGCAGTAGCAAGAAATGAGGGTATTTGTATTCCCAATATATTCTTTGAATTCCCAGTCAGACAATGGCACTGTATACCAGTAGTAAAAATTGTGGGTGCACGTAACCCCAATATATTCTTTGAATTCCCAGTCAGAAACTGGCACTATATGGCAGTAGCAAGAAATGAGGGTATTTGTATTCCCAATATATTCTTTGAATTCCCAGTCAGACAATGGCACTGTATACCAGTAGTAAAAATTGTGGGTGCACGTAACCCCAATATATTCTTTGAATTACCAGTCAGAAACTGGCACTATATGGCAGTAGCAAGAAATGAGGGTATTTATAACCCCAATATATTCTTTGAATTCCCAGTCAGACAATGGCACTGTATACCAGTAGTAAAAATTGTGGGTGCACGTAACCCCAATATATTCTTTGAATTACCAGTCAGAAACTGGCACTATATGGCAGTAGCAAGAAATGAGGGTATTTGTATTCCCAATATACTCTTTGAATTCCCAGTCAGACAATGGCACTGTATACCAGTAGTAAAAATTGTGGGTGCACGTAACCCCAATATATTCTTTGAATTCCCAGTCAGAAACTGGCACTATATGGCAGTAGCAAGAAATGAGGGTATTTGTATTCCCAATATATTCTTTGAATTCCCAGTCAGACAATGGCACTGTATACCAGTAGTAAAAATTGTGGGTGCACGTAACCCCAATATATTCTTTGAATTACCAGTCAGAAACTGGCACTATATGGCAGTAGCAAGAAATGAGGGTATTTATAACCCCAATATATTCTTTGAATTCCCAGTCAGACAATGGCACTGTATACCAGTAGTAAAAATTGTGGGTGCACGTAACCCCAATATATTCTTTGAATTCCCAGTCAGACACTGGCACTATATGGCAGTAGCAAGAAATGAGGGTATTTGTATTCCCAATATATTCTTTGAATTCCCAGTCAGACAATGGCACTGTATACCAGTAGTAAAAATTGTGGGTGCACGTAACCCCAATATATTCTTTGAATTCCCAGTCAGAAACTGGCACTATATGGCAGTAGCAAGAAATGAGGGTATTTGTATTCCCAATATATTCTTTGAATTCCCAGTCAGACAATGGCACTGTATACCAGTAGTAAAAATTGTGGGTGCACGTAACCCCAATATATTCTTTGAATTACCAGTCAGAAACTGGCACTATATGGCAGTAGCAAGAAATGAGGGTATTTATAACCCCAATATATTCTTTGAATTCCCAGTCAGACAATGGCACTGTATACCAGTAGTAAAAATTGTGGGTGCACGTAACCCCAATATATTCTTTGAATTACCAGTCAGAAACTGGCACTATATGGCAGTAGCAAGAAATGAGGGTATTTGTATTCCCAATATACTCTTTGAATTCCCAGTCAGACAATGGCACTGTATACCAGTAGTAAAAATTGTGGGTGCACGTAACCCCAATATATTCTTTGAATTCCCAGTCAGAAACTGGCACTATATGGCAGTAGCAAGAAATGAGGGTATTTGTATTCCCAATATATTCTTTGAATTCCCAGTCAGACAATGGCACTGTATACCAGTAGTAAAAATTGTGGGTGCACGTAACCCCAATATATTCTTTGAATTACCAGTCAGACACTGGCACTATATGGCAGTAGCAAGAAATGAGGGTATTTGTATTCCCAATATATTCTTTGAATTCCCAGTCAGACAATGGCACTGTATACCAGTAGTAAAAATTGTGGGTGCACGTAACCCCAATATATTCTTTGAATTCCCAGTCAGACACTGGCACTATATGGCAGTAGCAAGAAATGAGGGTATTTGTATTCCCAATATATTCTTTGAATTCCCAGTCAGACAATGGCACTGTATACCAGTAGTAAAAATTGTGGGTGCACGTAACCCCAATATATTCTTTGAATTCCCAGTCAGACACTGGCACTATATGGCAGTAGCAAGAAATGAGGGTATTTGTATTCCCAATATATTCTTTGAATTCCCAGTCAGACAATGGCACTGTATACCAGTAGTAAAAATTGTGGGTGCACGTAACCCCAATATATTCTTTGAATTCCCAGTCAGAAACTGGCACTATATGGCAGTAGCAAGAAATGAGGGTATTTGTATTCCCAATATATTCTTTGAATTCCCAGTCAGACAATGGCACTGTATACCAGTAGTAAAAATTGTGGGTGTATATAGCCCCAATTCTATTGCTAGGGGACTTGCAGGGTATTTCTGGGGTGAAGGTGGGGGGGCACACCGTTGGAACGGGTATCGGGGTATATATCGGGTATACGGGAATACACTGACAGTGTATTCCATTCAGGATCCTGGGAAAGCTGGGTTGCGGCGATTGAGCCCGTCAGTGCCACGTTACACTGACAAGCTTCTCCCTGGAATTTAGCTCTTACAAGAGCTGTTGGTTGTCTTCTCCTTCCTATCCTAGCCTGTCCCTGCCTACCCAGAATCTAAGCCCTAGCTAGCTGGACGGAAACCTCCGTCCTCGGTGAATTGCAAGCTCAGAATGACGCGAAGCTGGGCGTCGCTGTTCTTTTAAATTAGAGGTCACATGTTTTCGGCAGCCAATGGGTTTTGCCTACTTTTTTCAACGTCACCGGTGTCGTAGTTCCTGTCCCACCTACCCTGCGCTGTTATTGGAGCAAAAAAGGCGCCAGGGAAGGTGGGAGGGGAATCGAGTAATGGCGCACTTTACCACGCGGTGTTCGATTCGATTCGAACATGCCGAACAGCCTAATATCCGATCGAACATGAGTTCGATAGAACACTGTTCGCTCATCTCTAATTACTGTCTATTGTGACTGCAGTCCTTATCTGATTTTCATTATTTTTCTTTGCTTTAACTGTTTATACTTTGGATGATAAAGGAGACTATGATTATTCATCAAAAACATGAAGTCAGTTTGACCTGAGAGGATATGGTAAGAGCAGACGGTGACATGATGGAGAATGTGAGCCTAAGGAGCTAAAAATATTATTAGACACCATAGTCATTAATCTTATTGCAAAAGTGACAAAATATTACTGCTGCCATAAAACAGTAAATTCAATCAGCACGCTCCTGTGAAATGTGATATGTGCAGAGCAGCGCAGTCAGCGAGTAATGCTCTGCAGATCAATGGCAATCACAGGGAGCAGAGTCGCTGCATACTCCATCTAGACACAGTATTGATGGGGCTACTGGTGTGGAGAGCCAAGCAGGGGCTCCGAGATGACTTTCGTACCTTTGTGACGGTAGCATAAATGATTTATGGTGGAAAACATATGCAGTAATGTATCAGCAGCGGCGGAGATGGGGCAAAAATGCGACATTGCTAAAAAGTTAGGTGTTAAAATATTATTTATAAATGACTGAACACTGTTCAACGTGAAATACTTACAGAATCAGTATCAATCTTACAGTACCTCCACATGGAGAGACACAAGGAACCTTGTCAGAGTTTAATTAACCCTTTGTTTTTTGTCTTTGCTTTTCATTTATACTTTTTTTTTCTCTTGTTTTTTAATGATGCTGGTGACTGATCCTGAAATGATAAATCTAGCAACAATATGATGGCATGGTGGGGAAAAAATGCATCTGAGAATGCTCTGATGGGTCAGGCTTTGAGTTTCTAACTAAAAGAAACAAGATATCAGCTAGTTCTTGTTGGTTTTAAACTAAGGCCCCACGGGTCATCCCGCAGCAATAAAGCACTGAGGGAAAAACCACGGTGGCAACGCATCGCGGTTCTTCTCACAGCGCTTTAAACAGATAGCTCGCCAAGGTTTCTTCTGCAGACTTTCTGTTTGGGGAAACCGCTGGTGTTTCCGAAGGTACAAGTATAATTGAGATACTGCGGTTTGTAAAACCGCACTGGTTTTAGAAATTTCTGCATGTTCACACTGCATTTTTAACCACATGGGCATGGGATTTGCTAGAATCCTATCCACTTTGCCCCAACTGTAAAACACCACTATTTTTCCTGCGGCAGCAAATCATGTAATTTGCTCTGTCCTTAAGGTGTTTTCCCATGAACATAATCATATATAAATTTGTAATTTATTTTGCAAATATAAATGATTAAAAATTATTCAATTTTAAAGATTTTCTCTATCCATCTTAGTGGTCTGTTCTCCTGACCAAGGTGATCGGGTTTGATGGGTGTATTTAGAGTACAAAGCTAGTTATCCAACTTGGGGTTGCTTAGAATGGAAAATACATAGTTTAGGGGTCGACTTAGTTATAATGTACAGATATATGCATGGACAGTACAGAGGTCTTTCCAACAATCACTTTAAGGCTAAAGCACGTTTTAGGCTAAGGCTACACTTTGCAGCTCTATTTGTTGCAGATTTTGCTGTGTTTTTTGAGCCAAAGCCAAGAATGGCTACAAAAGAAATGGGAAATAAATAGGAAGTTCTTATACTTCTTCCTTCTGCTGAATCCATTCCTGGCTTTGGCTCAAAAAACTGCAGCAAAATCTGCAACAAAAAGAGCTGCGTTTCCGCTATGTGAGGCCTTAGCCTTACAGTACCTGCAAAGTGAATAAGATTCTGGATAATCCCATCTACACATTGCATGGAAAAAACACTGTGGCATGTCAATAATACCTGCAGATACACTTGCATTTTCCCTAAATGTTTAATAAAAGAAGAAAATCCACAGAGAAAAACTCAACAGAAAACACAATGAGAAATGCTACATAAAAAAACAAACGTATATGCAGCGCTATTTTGCGGCCGTGATTTTGCGGCGGCCGCAAAATAGCGCCGCGTATACGGTACCGTCTCACATTGAAAACAATGGGAGTGTATACGGCCCGCAAAAGCTCCCGTGGCGTCTACGTTCCACATTATGAACCAAAATACTCCGTGTGAACCCGACCTTACAGTAAGGGCAGGTTCACATCTGCGCCCCGGTTTCCGGTTTAACCAATCCTGCCAGTTTCCGCGTTCTGCCCCGCGAAACTGGACAGGGGACGAAAAAACGGCGGTCAGTTTTCAAACCCATTCACTTGAATGGGCTTGTAAAGGTGACCGCCCATGTGGGTCTTCTGCCAGTCTGCGGGGAAACCGGGGAAACTGGACACAAAGTCCTGCATGTCCGACTTTGTGTCCGGCTAAAAAAAATGGTTTCCCCACTGACAGGCAGAAGACGCATATGGGCGGTCACCTTTACAAGCCCATTCAAGTGAATGGGTTTGAAAACTGACTGCCGGGTTTCTGTCTCCTGTCCAGTTTCGCGGGACAAAAAACAGAAACTGGACGGATTGGCTAAACCGGACACCTGGTGCAGACGTGAAGCCGCCGTAAGAGTGATGTGGCTATAGAACTCACTGTCACAGGATGTGGTAATGCCTTATAACTTGTACAAGTACGAGAGAGGACAGATGTATTTCTTGTCAACAAAACTTGTATTCCCATCTTGTTATCACTTTATGATGCTGAGAATGAAGGGGGGGGGGGTCCCTTCCACTGTTTTGTCTCTTGCGCAATGATTCTCACTTTAATGGGACTGAAATGCACTTACCTGCACAACGGGAGGCTGCAGAAAGAAGTACTGGAAAAGAACTAATCACTAAGTTACCATTGTGGCTCCTTTATTCTTAGGATTGCTTGAGGCATGAGAATATATAGTAACTTAATAGATGAGCTTGGAGACACAAATCCAGGTCTGTATATTTAGTACGAACAATCGCTGAACCCCTGGATCTATAGGGTGCTATTACACAAGCTGTTTTTGCACACGTTAAAGAATATTGTGTTCTTTCTACAACAATGGAAATAAAAAATGTAAAACATACATATGATGAAAATCCGTACGTGTAAAAGGCAGATGTGTAGTAGTACCCATGAAACAAAATGACAGCACTTGTGGGATTATCTCCTTGACTATTATGTTTAATTTCCACTTGTTGCATTGAAGTTTCTTTAGATATTGTCAGCACATGTTATCACAGCTGCAGAGATATTGCGGTCACATAGAGGCGCGTCATATTCATTACAATCAGGAGATCGCGCTCGGCTCCAGCTGTTTCTACTGATTGCCAGCTTGTCATTTCTGTGGTTATACAGGACACTCACCATGACATGTGACCGCACGCCGCACGTCTCATACACTAGCAGTGAAACGTTAGCAATGCTGTAAATATCATATGTCGTGATTGTGAAATGTTAAACTGTTTTTAAGATTTCTTATAAAAGCAGTCAGCAATGGACTGGGGGCCGACTGTAGGAAATGAACTGGAGGGACCAGAGTTATCGTCACATCGATGTCATGCCCCATTCTGTACCACAGCCTCCCTCCTTGACTCTGTGCTGGACAGCTGCTACTTTTAGCATGAGGGATAATTCTCAACTCCGAAATTCCTTACATACATATTTACCCCATAAAACCATGTTCTACCCCCCAACCCTTACCAAAATAATTTTGACACGATTGGAATTACATTTTGGCCTGTAAGGCCGCTTTATTAAATATAAATAAATATTAATGATAAATAACATAAATCGCACTAAACAAGCAGTACATATAAAATAAAATATAATATAACATACAATAACCACATGACGCAAAAACTATTGTAGTGCAATGCAGCATAGGATCAGTATCTGCGAGAGCCACCATTGCAATTACCCAAGCGCATAACACCGCCTTGGGTAAGCGTCTAATCACATAAAGCCTTACCCCACTAGGGACCCTAGCCCAACTGGGCCGGGCGGAGGCTGCTCCCCGTGACAACTTAGAAAGTGCCCCTTCTTTAGGACCTCTGACTCCGCGCCACTTTTTCCCGCTCATACACTCCCTGACCTTAACCCCTATGTCTCCCTACCTTCCTCCGCATCATTATCAAGGACCTTCTCTTTAAATGGCCAATTTTCTCCTTTCTGACAGGGAAAGGCTGTGTACTATAAATATTTTCCTCCATTTTCTACACAAAAGCATCTCAATACACCAGAATGAAGGATAGAAAAATTAGAAATGTGCTTCAATATCAAATTGCATTTAGATCAATATTCCCAGTAAATGGATACATACACGGTAAATAGGCCTCCTGGGGTTTTCCATGGGGTCACAGGTAACATCAGATATGGAACAACAATGAAAAGACATCAGGGTGATATTATTAGCATATGATGCTTTGTGCTCTAGTTGACCTTTAGAATGACAAGGAGGCTTTATCCAACCTTTTGTTGTTGACCTTTAGAACGAAATGTATATCCTATATGAGCCATATAGTATAGAGACCAAAGGCATATACGAATACTATACTAGATGCACAAAAACAGACATTGGGAATTCTTGTATATGACTGTGAGTTGAGAAAGTGTTAATATTATATATATTGCAATTTGCTAACAAAATCCGCTGAGTGTTTCTCATCCCACTTGTATGACTTATTAATGGTATACAACCAGGAGACATTTTCCAGCTTAGCTCTTAATAAGGGATGTGCCACGACAATAACGTCTTGCTTATCAAACCTGTATGTTCTGCTTCCATTGTGACAAAATGAAAGCTTTCTTAGCATTCAGTCAATAGCCCTGAAAGACAAGACAAAAGCCAGTATAGGCAACAAGACAGTGAAAGAAAAAAATGAGTGGGAAGCAGACAAGTAGTATAAAGGCGAAATATGTAAGTACGCCGTAGAGAAGCTCCAATCTCTGAGGACAACAATGACATCTCCGGACGCTTCAGACAGTCAAGGTCTAAAGAGAAAGAAATCTATGGAAGAACAATGCTGTCCTTTTTGTTAAAATATCGATTCCTATTCTGTTCTTCTTCATCCATAGCAAATTTCTGTACCAGTCAAGCTATTAGAAAATGATTCTCTTTTGGACAATCCAATATTTTTTTTGTGTGATATGTCCTGTTATTTGTAAGTGAAAGATATAGATTACTGCAGAGAAAAAGGTCCAGAAGATTCTATTGTAACTTTGTAATTGGTGTCAGCTAATCCATCAGATTAATGATATACTGATACATTGTGATATACCTAGTACAGGGCCTGACAGCGTGGTGGCACAGGTATGACCATGGTTCTCTAGTTCAAATCCAGCCCCTCTATGCCCTGCAGGAAACCCAGATGAAACACCTCATCGCTGAGGCCCCACGTTCCGGAAAAGCAGCATTTTTTGTTGCAGATTTTGCAGAATGGCTACAAAAGGAATAGGGAATATGTAGGAAGGACTTATCGTTTTACCCTCTTGCTTTGGCACAAAAAAAATGCAGCAAAATTATACACTGCTTGATCTTTTTTGCTTCTTGAAGCCACATTTGCAGCACCATGAGTTGCAATGTGACTCTACCATAGTGAAGGAGTTGCAACATGGCGATCTTTGGTCTCATGACATGAGTTGTTGCCAAGGTTGTTGTGTAGTCCTAGCCTAACTTTCTCATAAGTGAACTATTTATGTAGTAAAGTAATAGTGTCCCTCTTGCGCCCTTCTGAGGTAACAGTGCACTTAATAGTGCCATCCTAGAGATAATAGACCCTAATACTGCCTGGCCACCCACAGCTAATAGTCCTCCTACATAAGTGACAGGTTAGCCTGAATGACATTACAGCCAGGCACCGCATCAGTGTTTGCGGGAAGAAGAAATCAGTACTCTAAAGGAGAAGGCAGTAGTGTGGGAGGTTTGAGGCACCCTGGCTTAGTTGTCTGGTTGTAAGTGCAGCTGCTATGACTCCTGTAGCTGTTTGTTCTGTCTTTGGCCAGACAGACCCCAGAACTGTGAATCTGTAGAATAGCCTACTCTAGAAGGTTTGCAAAGTGACCACCCATGAGCGTTTTGTGCCTGTCTGTGGCAAAACTTTTTTTTTTTTAACCAGATACAAAGTCGTGCCTGACTTTGTGTCCGGTTAAAAAAAAAAACAGTTTTGCCGCGGACAGGCGCAAAATGCTTATGGGTGGTCACTTTGAAAACCCATTCAAGTGAATGGGTCTGAAAACTGACTGCCAGGTTTCCGTCCCCTGTCCAGTTTCTTGGGGCAGAAGACGGAAACCCAGCAGGATTGCCTAAAGCAGACACAGGCTCAAATGTGAACCTGCCCTTAGATGGCTTTTAACACCAAATTAGCATTGATGCTCATGGAAATGTATAGAATACTTTTTTTCTTCAGTCATGCCCTTTCTTATCTCCTGGTTGTGCTAGATCTACATATGTCTTTTCTCAACCATGCTATGTTACTCCCCACCAAATGATCCATGTACAAGCAATAGGGGATGTGTGATGGGGAGTGCTGGGAACGTTCCAGCCAAAGACAGGACAAACTGGGCGATGTCATGTCATAATCATATGACGCAGCTCCAGGGGGCCCGGGTGCAGCTTCACTGTTTGACCTATGATTAAAGCAGCCCTGATCTTAGGCATGCTTATATTCACTTACTGTAGATTTCCCAAGTATCTCTGCTGGAAGTTTGTTCCAAGCCTCAACTACTTTCAGGGAAATAATATTTCCTAACATTGCTTCTGATCTTCCTCACAAATGAATTTCATCTCGTTCCCCCTTGTTCTAGTGTTTAGTTTTTATTATAATGTTTTCTTTCCTAAATCTCATTTATACCTTTAACATATTTATCGGTTTCAGTCATGCCCCTTTCCCTTCTTTCCTCACCGCTATACAGATTAAGTTCTATAAATCTCTGCTATGTTTTATACTTTAGAACCTCCATCATTTTTGTAGCCCGCCTTTGCACCCTTTCTGTTGTATTTTTGTCTTTTGTAGGTGAGGTCTCCAGAATAGGAAACAGTATTCCAGATTTGGCCTCATCAGTGTTCTATATAGGTGGATCACAATCGATACTAATCAAAAGTGGGTAACAGTTTTGCATGACAGAGAAATCAATGTTATTGCCCACTTGGCTAGTATATCCTAATTTTCATCAAAACTAGAAGGACTTATTTTTGGAAAGCCTAAATGGATTTGGATGGGCAAAATGCCAAACTTCTCAGGGAGACCGAGCCTAACAGACTTATCACACTGGGCTTTTCAGGCTTGGTACTAAGCAGTGGCATATACAATACTGTGTAGGGACCATTGTGAACCATATTATACTATTTAGGGAGCATTGTGGAGCATATTATACTATGTAGGGAGCATTATGGAGCATGTTATACTGTGTGGGGCCACTGTGGAGCCTATTATACTGTGTAAAGGCTATTGTGGAGCATATTATACTGTGTGAGGGCCACTATGGAGTATATAATACGTTGTGGGGGACACTCTGGATCGTATTATACTGTGTGAAGGCTATTGTGGAGCATATTATACTACATGAGAGCCACTATGGAGTATATAATACTTTGTGGGGGGCACTGTGGAGCATATTGTATGGTGTGGGGCTATTGTTGGGCATATTATACCGGGCGGGGCCCCTTTACTATTCATATCACAAGCCATCTGTTTTATAGCAGCTGTGCACTACTATTACCGTAATAACATTACATAGTGATTGTAAAACAGATTATGTGCAATGTAAATAGTGAAGGGGTCACAGTGCTCACAAAAGCACTGCAGTATCTTCAAACAGTTGATCAGCAGGAGCCTCTTTTAGACTTTAAACTAGTAGGACCCTGCAGATCAGCTGTTTCTCACAGTACACAGCTCTCAGTATTGTTTACATGCCAGGTGCTGCACTGCTCACTCACCATATTTTTGATACCCACAGTTGTGGGTACTAATGCTATATCCCTTTCAAGTACATAAGTTACCATCACAGCACCCGTAACTGTCACTATAAAGAATTTGACTTAGGAAGAGGGTAGGGTGCCCCGATATATAAAATCCAGATTGTAATTGATCCTGTCACACAAATGATAAAATCATCAATCATCATCTAGTAAGATCTGTATTTTTCAAATCAGTCTGACAAAGTAGGAAACTTTTTTTTTTTTTTTTTGTAGATTGGGAGCCCCACATAGAGCTCACAATGTATATTTTTTTTCCCTATCAGTATGTCTTTGGCACATGGAATGGAAATCCATGCAAACACAGGGAGAACATACAAACTCCTTGTAGATGTTTTTTTGCCCTTGGTGGGATTTGAACACCAGGACTCAAGTGCTGCAAGGCTGCAGTGCTAGCCACTGAGCCACGGTGTAGCCCCAAGGAATTTTTTTAATGAAAAAAATCTTAAAGATTTTTATTATAAAATACTATAGTTAACCACTGTGCGCATTCGCAGAGTGCGAGTGCAGTTCTTCTGGGAGTTAGACGGTAATAGCAATCTTTAACTATAACTCAGCCACTTATTATTTTCTCAGAAGGCAATTAGCCCATAGACAGACTGGCTGTTGCCTGATCCTGCCCAGCTAGGGCAACAATCATTCAATGTCTACTAGCAATTTAAGAAATGACAAAATCCATTACCTTGGCTTGTGTCCCTGTGGATAAACATAAGGCTAATGAAGCAGGTGTAGTTTGGTTTACATTGGCGCAGTTACTTCTATTTATATTGACTATTATTACCTTCCTTCACATACTATAGTATCTTCATATTTAGATGTTACTCTCACTGCTTTCATCCTGGTCACTGTTCCTAGAATATATTTAGAAATGGAACATTGATTGATTTCTGCTAACATCACACATATTTTTGTCCGTGGCTTTTTCTCGGAAAAAAATCAATACAGCGTGCTACATTTTGAGAAACCACCATAGAAGCAGAAAATACCATGAAGTGTAACAAAAAAACACCATGAATGTAAGGTTATTTATAATTTCTTATTGACAAAGTTGTAACATCTGACCGCAGAATTTCTAAAAAAAACTTTTGTTGTAAAAAAAAATACATGTATGAAACCAGCCTTCACTTTTCTTCATGGTCTAAAGAATATCTATAACTTTTTTGACTCTTCTGATTCCTTCTGGTTTGGTCAACTACATTCACAAGAACATTGTGAAAATTGGGTGTGAAAAATGTAGTGGCGTAACTAGGTATGGTGGGGTCCCGTGGCGAACCTTTGACATGCCCCTCCCCCCAGCATTATACCCCATAGTGGCCCCATAGTGGCCCCTTCACTCAGTATTATGTCCCATAGTGGCCCCACCACCCATTATTATGCCCCATAGTGGCCCCATCACCCAGTATTATGCCCCATAGTGGTCCCATCACCCAGTATTATGCCCCATAGTGGTCCCATCACCCAGTATTATGCCCCATAGTGGCCCCATCACCCAGTATTATGCTCCATTGTGGACACCCATTAACAATAATCGGAGTTCGAGAGGGGGATACAAACATAAACACTGTTACTTACCTATCCTTGTGCAGCCTGCTGTTGGCTATCTTCAATGAGCTCAATGTGACCGGGGGCCTGCGTCGCCACGCATAAGGACGCAGTCCCCGATCATGTGACGTCTGAGACGTCACAGAAGTAGGCCCCGAAGCCTTTGTGGAGCGTGGAGAGGTAAGTAACACTCTTTGTTATGTTCGCTTACCTCTCCCGGGCCTCCGATCATTATACTCGGGGGTCTGAAAAGACCCCTGAGTATAATAGTGTTTGTGGGGCCCGTGGTGTCACTTACCAATCCCGGCCCCTGCCAGGATCGGTAAGTAAGTAGGGCCTGTTACCGGCTGTAGTAACTCCAGCCGGTAACGGCCTATAAAAAAAAAAAAAAACATAGCGGTAGCGGCTGTCACCGGGCCCCCCTAATGTCGCGGACCCTGTGGCAGCTGCCTCCACTGCTTCCCCGGTAGTTACACCACTGCAATGATGATATATGTATTGCTTTCATATAGAGTGCCCTTTCACAGTGCACCCCGCCGCATTCATCATGGACTCATTGCCAGGATACACTTGCGCTCTCCCAATTGTAGCAGGAATCTAGACTGGGTCACTTTAAGCATAGAACCAAAGGTGCATTTGCACTAGGTCCTATGGTAGCAGGACCTCCTTGGGACAGTCCTGCATAGGCTGTCCTACCATTCTGGGCTGTCCCAACTTCAACTCATCAACGTCCTTAGGATGCCAGTGTCCCAACCATTGAACCCCTGCTGATCTAAAAGTTATGCTCTATTTTAAGGATAGGCCATTCATTTTATAGTGTGGATAACGCTTTTCACAATAGTAGCGCTTTTAATTAAAGAGGTTTTCCCAAGTCAGCCTTTCAGCCAGGCTGTATGCAGTGTTTGCTTCTCACTTCATGTATTTCTCTCCCTCCTGCTCAATGGGACACACAACAATTCTACAGGTCAGATAATCTGCAGATTCTTGTACAGAACAAAGTGTTATCTGTGTGTTTACATAGAGAGATACCAGACTCGAATTTATCAGATAACTGCAATTATCTGAACGATTGGCCTGTTAGCAAGAGCAGTGAGTGACGTCACTTGTTCTGTAGGTCCCTGGTTCTAGCAATGCTGTGTAAACAATGGGGGAATAAATTCACATACCAGGCAAACAAAGCAGAATTTCTAAAGCAATATATTTAGGAAAAGGCTTCAATTTACATAAGCTACCAATATAGATAGGATCCTGGAGATGGGACAACCCCTTTCAGTTAAGTAGTTGCCTGTAATGTATGTAAAGTATAGGGTCATAGGAGTACTGACATGATGTTTGTGTATCCTAATACACATACAGTACTGTATGTGTATTAGGATACACAAACATATATATGTATATGAATCCTAACAGGGGCCGGGATCGGTAAGTGACACCGCGGGCCCCACAAATACTATCATTATACTCAGGGGTCTTTGCAGACCCCCAAGTATAATGATCGGCGGACCGGGAGAGGTAAGGGAACGAAAAAAACACTGTTACTTACCTCTCCACGATACTGCCAGGCCTCCTTCCTACCGGCCTGCTTCCCGGGTCATGTGATTTCCGACGTCATAGAAGAAGGACAGCAGCGGAGAAGACAGTGTAGGAGCCAGGGGACAGGTAAGAAACAGTAATTTTTTATGTTTTTATTCCCCCGGGTCTCCGATTATTATACTCTGGGGTCTGAAAAGACCCCAGAGTATAATAATTGTTTATGGGTGTCCACTATAGGCTATAATACTGTGTGCAGGGGCCACTATGGGGGATAATATTGTGTGCAGGGGCCACTATGGGGAATAATATTGTGTGCAGGGGCCACTATGGGACATAATACTGTGTGCAGGGGCCACTATGGAGGATAATACTGTGTGCAGGGGCCACTATGGGGGATAATACTGTGTGGAGGGGCCACTATGGGGGATAATACTGTGTGGAGGGGCCACTATGGGGGATAATACTGTGTGCAGAGGACACTATGGGACATAATACTGTGTACAGGGGCCACTAAGGGAGATAATACTGTGTGCAGGGGCCACTAAGGGGGATAATACTGTGTGCAGGGCTTACTAAGGGACATAATAGAGTGCGGAGGAGGGGGTTGGTCGAGGTCTTCGGTGTCAGTGTCGGTTGGGGGGTGGCATGTCAAAAGTTCGCCACGGGGCCCCGCCATTCTTAGTTACGCCACTGAATCCTAATACAAATCAAATGAAAGCAAAATCCCAGGATTAGTCCACTTGAGCCACTCGGTGCCAGGCATATCCCAGGATCCTCCGTAAACAGTTTCTACTCTCTGCTTACTTGACATATTCTTGAGTAATATAGTGAAGAATTACAACTTAGAAAGTCACATCAGAAATTGAAATGGAAATTATTAGTTGTCCTATTGCAATGTATAAGGTTATATATGGCCATAACATTAGCTTTGGAGTGGATACCTGTTGTAGCATTTGTCAGTTTAATGATTTATTTTATAGCTATATTGTAGAAACCTCATACAGAGCTCCAGTCATACATATAGCTAAGGGTTTTGTGGTCTCCACAATCTCCTGTCTTTTCTGATAACATGGAAGTTCATGGATGCCGTTCTATGGACATAGTGAGCTAGATGACAGACACATGGCCCCAGTTATCAATGAGATTCATTAAATTTATATATGCCAGAGTCTGTTGTACAGATTTATGTATGTATGTATGTATGTATATATATCAATTAACATACCATCCAGAGTCAATTACCTTTATCACACAGGATAAAGGAGTTTGTTATATACTCATAGCATGCAAAGATATTCATCATTTTCTTTACGTAAAGATTTATTATTATTATTATTAGTAGTAGTAGTAGTAGTAGTAGTAGTAGTATCATCATCATCATCATCATTTTACATAAAAAGTAAAGTGTTTTTATTCTTTTAGTTCTGTCATTATTATTGAGTATTACATATATCCCAGTATTTCACAAGACAAGATGTACAGTACGAATGGACATTATGTAACGCTCACAGCTCGTGACACAAGGCAAAGTAAACAAAGAACTTGAAGATCGGATAAACCAGTCAGCAGTTTACTCCATTACATGTGATGAGGTGTCATTGCGCATATTTACAAATATTCATGTGACATAATATTTTACAATGAAAAATATGATAATGTATTATTTTTAGCTTTTTGTTCCTTAAGCTTCTTTGTTACCACGTGTATAAATTTGCATGCAATATATTCCAGTTTAGTGTCTTTACAATGGTGTCATTGTCATGTCTTGGCAGACTCTTTGTGATCATGAGAATATAACAGCATTGTACCTTCACAAAAGGAAATGTACTACACGAACCATGGATTTTTATGCCTACATTACAGACTGTTATGTTCTCATTTTTACTTTCGGAAGTGTTTACACAGCACTGGTGAAGCACGTGTTGTAGGTACAGATACTGTACAGTATTACTCTTGTTACACAATGGCTTTTATAGCACAATGCACTTCCTTATATAAGCTGAAAACATGCAATAATACAGTTTTGGAAATTTAAATGTCCAGTAAGCCATAAAGATCTGAAGAACATGGGTGTGGGGGAAAAGGAGGGTAAATGTGAAGTTTCCTGTATATCAGGGTGTCACAGGGTTCCTTAACAAGACACTTGTTTAGTGTCTTGACATTGACGTCTGATTTTCATATTGTTTTCTTACATATTGACATGAGACTCACTGGAGGTAATGTGGACCCAAGGGGTTGCTACTGATTTGGCAATCTCCTAAACCTCTAGGACAGTGGTTCTCAACCTTTCTAATGCCGTGACCCTGCAATACAGTTCCTCATGTTGCGGTGACCCCATTCAGTTTGGAACATGCATCCATAACGGCGTGCGTTCCAGCTGAATAGCGCTGCTGCAGACAGTAGCGCGGCTTCTCAGTGGCTAAAGCCATCGGAAACATGTATTTTCTGATGGCTTTAGGCATATCTCCCAACTTTTGAAGATTAGAAAGAGGGAGAAAATTTAGCTCCACCTCCGTCCTCCTCCGTCCTCCGGGCGCCGATCAGTTGAAACCGGGACATACCTCCCACCGACTGGGACGGTTGGGAGGTATGCTTTAGGTGACCCCTGTGTTTTGGTCGTTCGACCCCCGCCGAGGTCACGACCCACAGGTTGAGAACCGCTGCTCTAGGATCTAAGGGGTGAGTGAGGGTCATTTGTAAATCCCTTACTCCATACTGATAGGTAGGTTTTATTGCAGATTTTTGCAGGGGCCAACACAGACAGCTGAGGTCCCCTCTGCAAGAACAGTTATGGGACACGTGTTGATATTGAAAATACCTGTCTTATATCTCTAACAATCTAAGATTAATCATTAACCATGGAGTTTACTAGCTCCGGGCTTTACCCACAATTTTATAGATAGAAAAAAAGCTGCTGATAAGGCAATATGGACCCCCGACCTACTGGGATCCTGTTGCAACAATGGTAAGTTCCCTTCTGTGTGTTTGGCTAGGCAGAATATACCACCCTCACCTGCATTGGGATTTCTGTTCTTCAGGCCCGCTTGGAGACCCGAAAAACAGAAACCCGATCCACATAAGAAGCGGTTACTATAATGGGCACGGACAGGAAAAGCACTTTCCTCTGAGGCTACAGGCCTAACGCCACACCAACAAAGGCAGGAGAAACACCTATTTGCTCTTAATTGCCAGTAAACAACTGCAGAGTGCATACCATCAATCTCCACTATGACTCCTCAAAACAATAATCCCTACGCGTTTCATCAACAAGGGGAATCCTCAGGGGCTCACAACATCTTTGCAGTAAAAACTGCAGTTACATAAAGCAGTCAAACTACTTCAATCATGTCAGAGGATAGCGGTAAGGTGTCTGACCGGCAGCAGGACCGCTTTGTTTGTCAGTGGACCGCCACAGCGGAACGCTGTGGCATTAGGCCAGTAGCCTCAGAGGGGGGTCTCACCATTGCTCTAACACATTATCTTTGTGCCAGATAAGACTTGTTGCACCGCTGGGTGTTTTTTATGATTTATTATTAATAAGTTTGCTCCCTAAAACCTAATAACCCTTATTAAATTAAGATGCCCCTCGGAGTATTATTCATTCTGGGGGGTTATGGTATATTTTATAATTGGGGGTAGCAGCAGGATGAAGACTTCGTGTAGGTGAGGACAATGTGGGTCAGGTGTCTGAAAAAGCGAGGAGCCAAAGATGTCTCTGTGCCAAATGTTAGGGAGCCTTCACTCGGTGTTACGCTCCGCTCATTCTAAACGTAGAACTCGTTCAGAATGAGCACGTAAAAACCAGATCCCATTGATTTCTATGGGTGCCGGCATACACGTGTATCACATTGAAAGCAATAGTTGAAAAAGCGTGCGTATGCCGGCACCCATAGAAATCAATGGGATCTGTTTTAATGCCGCTCATAGTGAACGAGTTTACGTTCAGAATGAGCGGAGCGTTTACTCCGTGTGAAGGCTCCCTTACAGACATAAGTTACAGCAAAAAGAAGTGGTTGTGATAGTCCAGATGAAAGAGATGGGAAATGTAAAAGATTATAGTGGGCCACTTGGACTTGTATGACCCCCTGTGCTAAACCCGTAAGTACGCCTCTTAACATTCCTGATAGAAAGCTGGGGTATGAAGGTCACCTTGTATGAATTACCACTTTCACAATGCCACATTTGCTTCCCAGACTTGGCGATCCTACAATATTATTTGTGAGCCCTGGCCATTCACCATATAAGAAGTAGAAGTCATTTTCATTATTTACACCAAGCCAATGTCTGTTACAGAATAATACATTTCCTCATGACTCCATGGGAGACATAAACTACAAGATAGGATGTTATTAAATGAAATCTCTTAATAATTTGTCAAATTACCCAATAAATAACTAACAATGCGGGCGCTAGCTATTATCCACTTGGAAGAAGAAGAAATGCTGATGGTGGCTAAAGTTAACCGAGGTCAAATGGTCAGGAAACACTAAGAATATTTAAGAAAGGAAACTCCAGCATTAAATGGGTCCACCCTATTGTTTTTAGTTGTGACATTCTCCATAGGAATCAAAGGTTGTAACTTATAATATGCTGGGATTGGGTGATACTCAGATAAAAATGTTTTCCTTTTATTTTTGACTGCCCTTCAGAAGGGAAGTTGTTAGTTTGCTATATATTGTACTGTAATAATCCTACTCCGGACAGTAAGTTTTACGCTGTAAGATGTGTAGCATAACACTTTGCTTTAATGTTTTATTTCGGTTAGATATAATTCTATTACTTCCAGATCCCCAGACGGACAATGTATACCCAAGTGGCAAATAACTACCTGCCAATACATAAATAAAGCAATGTTATCCGTACAAATACCGCTTCTGCGAGTGTCTGTCATACAATGAAAGTCTATTCCTGTGTGTGAGGACCTGTTCCTTCATCGGTACTAAATGAAGCAATATGATACACCAATGGGCAGCTCCACATGCAGTCCCTGATTCCCGCAATGGTCATTGATCATTCAGAGGACAATAATGGTTGATGGGTGGAGGATAGAGGAAATTCCAAGAAGATTGCTTCATTAACCCTAAAAGTTCCAAGCCCGATCCCAAGGACAATTCGATCAGGCTAGTGCAAATCTATCTCCATGGAGGTATACAATAATATACAGTCCTATGAAAAAGTTTGGGCACCCCTATTAATCTTAATCATTTTTAGTTCTAAATATTTTGGTATTTGCAACAGCCATTTCAGTTTGATATATCTAATAACTGATTGACACAGTAATATTTCAGGATTGAAATGAGGTTTATTGTACTAACAGAAAATGTGCAATATGCATTAAACCAAAATTTGACCGGTGCAAAAGTATGGGCACCTCAACAGAAAAGTGACATTAATATTTAGTAGATCCTCCTTTTGCAAAGATAACAGCCTCTAGTCGCTTCCTGTAGCTTTTAATCAGTTCCTGGATCCTGGATAAAGGTATTTTGGACAAACAATTCAAGTTCAGTTAAGTTAGATGGTCGCCGAGCATGGACAGCCCATTTCAAATCATCCCACAGATGTTCAATGATATTCAGGTCTGGGGACTGGGATGGCCATTCCAGAACATTGTAATTGTTCCTGTGCATGAATGCCTGAGTCGATTTGGAGCAGTGTTTTGGATCATTGTCTTGCTGAAATATCCATCCCCGGCGTAACTTCAACTTCGTCACTGATTCTTGAACATTATTCTCAAGAATCTGCTGATACTGAATGGAATCCATGCGACCCTCAACTTTAACAAGATTCCCGGTGCCGGCATTGGCCACACAGCCCCAAAGCATGATGGAACCTCCACCAAATTTTACAGTGGGTAGCAAGTGTTTTTCTTGGAATGCTGTTTCTTTTTGGACGCCATGCATAACGCCTTTTTTTTATAACCAAACAACTCAATCTTTGTTTCCAAAATGAAGTTGGCTTCTCCAAATGTGCTTTTGCATACCTCAGGCAACTCTATTTGTGGCGTACGTGCAGAAACGGCTTCTTTCTCATCACTCTCCCATACAGCTTCTATTTGTGCAAAGTGCGCTGTATAGTTGACCGATGCACAGTGACACCATCTGCAGCAAGATGATGCTGCAGCTCTTTGGAGGTGGTCTGTGGATTGTCCTTGACTCTTCTCACCATTCTTCTTCTCTGCCTTTCTGATATTTTTCTTGGTCTGCCACTTCTGGGCTTAACAAGAACTGTCCCTGTGGTCTTCCATTTTCTTACTATGTTCCTCACAGTGGAAACTGACAGGTTAAATCTCTGAGACAACGTTTTGTATCCTTCCCCTGAACAACTATGTTGAACAATCTTTGTGTTCAGATCATTTGAGAGCGGGCTATCCATGTTCGGCGACCATCAAACTTAACTGAACTTGACTTGTTTTGTAGAAAGAAATGGTCCAAAATACCTTTATCCAGGATCCAGGAACTGATTAAAAGCTACAGGAAGCGACTAGAGGCTGTTATCTTTGCAAAAGGAGGATGTACTAAATATTAATGTCACTTTTCTGTTGAGGTGCCCATATTTTTGCACCGGTCAAATTTTGGTTTAATGCATATTGCGCATTTTCTGTTAGTACAATAAACCTCATTTCAATCCTGAAATATTACTGTGTCCATCAGTTATTAGATATATCAAACTGAAATGGCTGTTGCAAACACCAAAATATTTAGAACTAAAAATGATTAAGATTAATAGGGGTGCCCAAACTTTTTCATAGGACTGTATATATATATATATATATATATATATATATATATATATATATATATATATATACAGTGGGGCAAAAAAGTATTTAGTCAGTCACCAATTGTGCAAGTTCCACCACTTAAAAAAATGAGAGGCGTCTGTAATTTATATCATAGGTAGTCAAAATTGAGACAAAATGAGGTAGTCAAAATTGAGACAAAATGAGAAAATAAATCCAGAAAATCACATTGTCTGATTTTGTAAGAATTTATTTGCAAATTATGGTGGAAAATAAGTATTTGGTCACCTACAAGCAATCAAGATTTCTGGCTCTCACAGACCTGTAACTTCTTCTTTAAGATTCTCCTCTTTCCTCCACTCATTACCTGTAGTAATGGCACCTGTTTAAACTTGTTATCACTATAAAAAGACACCTGTGCACACCCTCAAACAGTCAGACTCCTAACTCCACTATGGTGAAGACCAAAGAGCTGTCAAAGGACACCAGAAACAAAATTGTAGCCCTGCACCAGGCTGGGAAGACTGAATCTGCAATAGGCAACCAGCTTGGATTGAAGAAATCAACTGTGGGAGCAATAATTAGAAAATGGAAGACATATAAGACCACTGATAATCTCCTTCGCTCTGGGGCTCCACGCAAAATCTCACCCCGTGGGGTCAAAATGATCACAAGAACGGTGAGCAAAAATCCCAGAACAACGCGGGGGGACCTAGTGAATGAACTGCAGAGAGCTGGGACCAATGTAACAAAGCCTACCATCAGTAACACACTACGCCGCCAGGGACTCAGATCCTGCAGTGCCAGACGTGTCCCACTGCTTAAGCCAGTACATGTCCAGGCCCGTCTAAAGTTTGCTAGAGAGCATTTGGATGATCCAGAAGAGTATTGGGAGAATGTCCTATGGTCTGATGAAACCAAACTGGAACTGTTTGGTAGAAACACTACTTTACGTGTTTGGAGGAAAAAGAATACTGAGTTGCATCCATCAAACACCATACCTACTGTAAAGCATGGGGGTGGAAACATCATGCTTTGGGGCTGTTTCTCTGCAAAGGGGCCAGGACGACTGATCCGGGTACATGAAAGAATGAATGGGGCCATGTATCGTGAGATTTTGAGTGCAAACCTCCTTCCATCAGCAAGGGCATTGAAGATGAACATGGCTGGGTCTTTCAACATGACAATGATCCAAAGCACACCACCAGGGCAACGAAGGAGTGGCTTTGTAAGAAGCATTTCACGGTCCTGGAGTGGCCTAGCCAGTCTCCAGATCTCAACCCTATAGAAAACCTTTGGAGGGGGTTAAAAGTCTGTGTTGCCAAGTGACAGCCCCAAAACATCACTGCTCTAGAGGAGATCTGCATGGAGGAATGGGCCAACATACCAACAACAGTGTGTGCCAACCTTGTGAAGACTTACAGAAAACGTTTGACCTCTGTCATTGCCAACAAAGGATATATAACAAAGTATTGAGATGAAATTTTGTTACTGACCAAATACTTATTTTCCACCATAATTTGCAAATAAATTCTTACAAAATCAGACAATGTGATTTTCTGGATTTGTTTTCTCATTTTGTCTCTCATAGTTGAGGTCTACCTATGATGTAAATTACAGACGCCTCTCATCTTTTTAAGTGGTGGAACTTGCACTATTGGTGACTGACTAAATATTTTTTTGCCCCACTATATATATATATATATATATATATATATATATATATATTTGTATATATATAATCGTCTCTAAAAAAGTGATCTTGTATCCATTTTTCCCACTAAACTGAGATGATCATTGCACCATGAGTATCTTTGGGCATACAGTTGGTATAATAGAGAAATGTAAGGCGGGGGTGAACCATGGGTTTCTGCCGCCTGAGGCGGACGTCAGAAAGCCGCCCCCCCAGGAGGGGGAGGAGGGGGCGGGTTCGAGTGGAGCAAGCATCTTTAGAAGGCAGAGAGCAGGCAGGGAGAGGACCTGCTCTCTGCCTGAGCGTGAGGGGCGGCCGCTGGAGCAGCGCTGCTCCAGCGGCCTCCCCAATCCACCGCTCAGTGACGGTGACCCTAAGCCAGTCCAGGACAGCTTGTCCTGGACTGGCTTAGGTAAGCAAAAATGCCGCCCTCCCCGGGGCCCTGGCATAGTGCCGCCTGAAGCGGTCGCTTCAGGTCGCCTCATGGGAGGTGAGGCGCTGATGTAAGGTCATTGAGACACTTTTTTAATCATACGTGGCTCCCAGTGCTTCAACAATCTCCCTACCTGTCCTTCTACTTGTCCTTCTAATGCAGCAACCCATTGGAGGATATCAGAATGTGGTGGAACAGGTGAGAAGAGTTTGTGTTGTGCCACCATCTCCTGTTATTAGTGCAGCCATAATCACTGCCTCAGAGGCCTGTGAGGCCGATACCCAGCCTGTCCAGAAACCATAGAGTTAAGTCCCTCAATAATGGAGGTTCTGGTCGACCAGCACTCAACTCAAATTCTGGATGGGTGCACATTCTGAGTGGGGCTGACCACCTCTCCGCTAGCTTGTATCCAATATTTGTTATACAGTTGAATACTATCTAACTGTATATTTATGCCACAGTAAACACACAATGTTTTGGTTTGAGAAAACCCTTCATCAGGTCAGAGAATATTCAGAAGTGGTCTTACTGGTAGTGGTCAGCTTGAACATGGCTCCTGCATGGTACCCGGATGAAGTTCCATCGGGAATGGTAAAATGCCTGGTCTGGCTAGTGTCAGTGGAACTTGGCGCTCCTGAGTCGCACTGACACCCACTTTCCCTTGATTCCAAATAAAAATAAACAAACATAATATAACCCTGCTATAAACATATACAAATATGGAAGGCAGGGTGTAAAAAACAAAAAAATGTAGAGGGTTTACCAATAAAACTTGGCATAATATATAAGTATACCATATGTTTGCATAGGTATACACAACCTACATAACCAAGGTGGGGTTGCCATCTTATGTTACCAATAACCATGATAGCATCCCATACATAACCCATATTTATGCCATTCTTAAGCCTATTTCTTACAACTTTGCAATTTCTGCCCTAATATAAACTATTTATGTAGCTACAGACTGAAGAATGCCTCTCAACAACCTTCCCTAGGGTTCACCTCACATTCTATGGCCAATGACCATATCACTGCTATTCATCTTGAAAAGAAAGCCAGTAATAGCCAAGTTACTGTTATCCATATACGACGTGTCCTTACAATGGTATTCAGCACTTGTCAGATCTGCACAGAGATATGTATAATACAGAAGTGATGTAATGATCTGGGGTCTACTTCTGCATATAATACAATCCTTAACGGAAGAGAATTTGTCAGCCTGTCATTAGTTACCCCTAGTAAATGTTCCTACATTTGGCTCTTACAATTCTATACATGACCTCGGTATATATATATTTACAGACACAGTCTATATATTAGCTTACAAATGAGCCACTAATATCTGAATGAATCATCTCGCCCCATCTCCCATTCTCTAGCATAGGCTTGGATTTAATTCAATCATGAACTTCATCACCATATTTGTAGCTGAATTGGCTTCTTTAATCATCTCTACATGCGAGAACAGATGGCGATTTTCTAATTCCTTATTACCCTTAAATGATGCAGCACATTCACAGAATTCATCAGCAATGCTCATGGGTAATTCCAGACAGCAATTCTTATGCAGATCATGTCGAATCTCTTGTGAGGTGTCTGCCTCAGGAACTCCTATATTCCCAATGTGGCCTTTTGACGTCAGATGACTTGGTGTGTTGGCAAGTGACAGCCTCAGAATTTGAAATCAATATGTATAAAATGACTGGAAATTAATTCACTAAATATTCATTCAAATATTTTATACAATTATAAAAATCATGACTCCAGCTATTATATCTCATTTATCATCCACCGATTTTCTATGCTAGATGACATATATCACTGCTGGGGTTTCCTGCCATATTGTGCTATACCTACTATATCACAAGGTGCTTTACACTAGGTTCACACCAGCGTTCGGTCTCCATTCTCAGGTTTCCGTCTTCTGCCGGCAGAAGACAGAAACCTGTCAGACCGTGTCCGGCCGTGAGCGCCGGTAAGCGTTTTATGCTCTCCGCGGTGAAAGCGATTTTTTTAAACCGGACACAAAGTCGTGCATGTCCGACTTTGTGTCCGGTTAAAAAACGGTTTTGCCGCGGAGAGCATAAAACGCTCACGGTGCTCACGGCCGGACACTTTTCAAACCTATTCAAATCAATGGTTTTGAAAAATGACTACAGGTTTCCGTTTCCTTCCCAGTTTTGGGCAGGAAACGGAAACCTGTATAACGGAGGCCGGGACGCAGAAGTGAACGAGCCCTTACGCATACCGCCATTTCTCCCAGTCGTCTCACACTTGGCTTAGCAGAATGCCACTGTCAAACATCTCTGGCAGTAGTTTAATATTCCTAAGAGATTTGACATGCTAAAGAGAATCTATCAGGTCAATTTGGGACACTAAACCATCCACAAGTCCTTATCCTTGTATGCCAGGGGATTAGTGTCGCCCTTTTTTAAAACCATTTGGGCCTGTAATAAAAAAACATAAAATCAACTTTTACTTTAACTGACAAATATATATATATATATATATATATATATATATATATATATATATATATATACATATATCATTAAAAAAAAATTAAGTTCCCAAACTAGACATTTCTGGTAAATCTGAATAGTGCAGGTTCAGCTCTTGGTATATCCATTTGTTTCCATGATGAGTCCCATAATACTGTGGCTGTGGCCTGGGACGGTTATAGACAAAGAAATACATAAAACAACAGTGGCTGGCCTGCTTGTTTTTTTTGTTTTTTTTTTGTTTTTTTATTTGTATTGTTTGTTTGATTTATGTATGTACTATAAATAAAGAATTTATAAAAAAAAAACAAAAAAACACTGGCAGCTATGATGACATCACAAGGCAGCTGACATCACAGATTCCATATGACATCACAATACGTATGGTATGTGTAAAGTTGTACACTGACGCCATCTTGGGTCACTTGAGCTTGAAAGCTTGAAGAGGACAGTATGGCCAAGTAGGCGGCTCTTTAGTCCATGCTGAGGCTTCGTTCACACATGGTATAGCTGGGGTTTTGTGGTGCAGTAAAGAACTGAACCATTAGCCCCTAGATATCTTGGTAACGGTAGGTTCATACTAGCGTTTTATTATGATATTCTAAATTCTGGACAAGGTAGGTATTAACTTAGAGAAATGTACAGTAGGTAGTTACTTATATGCTGTGCCTCATTTTTAGATTTCATAAGATAATAATCTTGTTTGTATATTACACGTATATAGAGAATAAGTTGTTACTAACGTGAGCATTAGTGTGGAAGTGGGCAGTTTCCACACGATCCCCTTGTCATGGCCGGCCTGGCTGGGTGACTTTTGTCCTGGGGCTGCATAACCCAGCGGTTGTTGGACGTCCAGCAACGTCAGCGAGTATTGTCAGCCCCCATAACTGTACTAACCATAGTGATACTGTGTGAATGATGGAAATAAGAATCCCTGAATGTTGTGTGTGTCTGGGCCCTGGAGTATCTGAAATGTGATTGTATATAAGGGATTCAAACTAGGTTTGGGCTCAAAAGCCAAATCTTGCGGACATTCTCATAAGTGTCCCAAGGACAATAGTGCGAGCCAGAATATCTCCTGGTAGAATTCCCCTTCTCTGACAGGCAAGCACTTTGTGTTCTGCTAAAGGAACTCTCCAAGAAGAGAGGATGTCATAAGACTTTATTCTGAAACTAATGTTTGCCAGCGCTGTGTGATTGTGATTAATTATAATTAATATCAATAATGTATATTCCATGTCCACAATGTGTTTGTAGTGTAGGAAGTGACTAGAGATGAGCGAGTAGTGAAATATTTGATATTCGAGGGGCCACACGGTGGCTCAGTGGTTAGCACTGCAGCCTTGCAGTGCTGGAGTCCTGGTGTTCAAATCCCACCAAGGGCAAAAAAACATCTGCAAGGAGTTTGTATGTTCTCCCTGTGTTTGCATGGATTTCCATCCCATATCCCAAAAAAGACATACTGATAGGGAAAAATGTACATTGTGAGCTCTATGTGGGGGGCTCACAATCTACATTTAAAAAAAAAAAAAATTGATATTCGTTTCGAGTAGACCCTCAATATTCGACTATTTGACCGCATATCGAACCCCATTATAGTCTATGGGGAAAAAATGCTTGTTTCAGGGGAAACCCAAATTCGACTAAGGAGGGTCACCAAGTCCACAATGACACCTCAGGAAATGATGCCAACACCTCTGGAATGCAACTGGGACAGCAGGGGAAGCATGTCTGGGGGCATCTAACACGCCCAAGTCCCAGTATTACCCCACTATCACAGCCTATCAACTAGACACTTTCCAAACTCAATAGAACCTCTATGAAAGTTGAAAAATACTTAGAAACCTTCTTTCCTCCACAACAGTATGGACAGAAACACAAATTTAAAGCTAAAGAAACATTAGCATGCACCCCTTTAAATCACGTTGCCCATGACAACCACAGATGGCATAGGCTATGGGAAATCCAACATCCCCACTCTTAACTGTCATTGTTTATGTGTGTGTGATGTGGTGAGACCTCCAAAAATTACTTATCTGGCCCTTCAGGTGAGCCCTTCCAAATTAAGTTAGAGGCCCTTAAGCTGAGCTACTAATGAGCGCTGTATACACAGCTATGGGTGCCGCCATGATGAGGTCGCCCTCTGACCCAGCGGTCACGTGATCTGCCGGGTCATTGTCTTGCAAGAGCTGCTGGGTCCTATAGGACCCAGATCAGCTGTGTATACTGTGTATACAGGGTGTAGGAGGCTGTATTCCTCCTACAACTGGGGCTAAATGTACCAGCCCCAGTTGCAGGGAAAATCACCCTTCCTAACAAAGAAAAAAGTGAATATTCATTCAAATATTTTATACAATTATAAATAGCATGACTCCCGCTATTGTATCTCATTTATCATACACAGATTTTGTATGCTAGATGACATATATCACTACTGGAGTTTCCTGCCATATTGTGCTATATCTACTGTATCACAAGGTGCTTTATGCTGGGTTCACACCAGTGTTCTGTCTCCATTATCAGGTTTCCGTCTTCTGCTGGCAGAAGACAGAAACCTGTCAGACCGTGTCCGGCCGTGAGCGCCGGTGAGCGTTTTATGCTCTCCGCGGCGAAACCAATTTTTTAAAACCGGACACAAAGTCCTGCATGTCGACTCTGTGTCCAGTTAAAAAAATGGTTTCGCCGCGGAGAGCATAAAACGCTCACCAGCGCTCACAGCCGGACACTTTTCAAACCTATTCAAATTAATGGTTTTGAAAAATGACTGCAGGTTTCTGTTTCCTTCCCCTACCCCTGATCTATCAGGTCAATTTGGGACACTAAAGCATCCACAGGTCCTTATTCTTGTATGCCAGGGGTTTAGTGTCGCCCTTTTTTAAAACCATTTGAGCCTGTAATAAAAGAAAAAAATAAATAAACTTTTATTTTAACTCGCAAATATATATATATATATATATATATATATATATATATATATATATATACAGTCCTATCAAAAAGTTTGGGCACCCCTATTAATCTTAATCATTTTTAGTTCTAAATATTTTAGTATTTGCAACAGCCATTTCAGTTTGATATATCTAATAACTGATGGACACAGTAATATTTCAGGATTGAAATGAGGTTTATTGTACTAACAGAAAATGTGCAATATGCATTAAACCAAAATTTGACCGGTGCAAAAGTATGGGCACCTCAACAGAAAAGTGACATTAATATTTAGTAGATCCTCCTTTTGCAAAGATAACAGCCTCTAGTCGCTTCCTGTAGCTTTTAATCAGTTCCTGGATCCTGGATAAAGGTATTTTGGACAAACAATTCAAGTTCAGTTAAGTTAGATGGTCGCCGAGCATGGACAGCCCGCTTCAAATCATCCCACAGATGTTCAATGATATTCAGGTCTGGGGACTGGGGTGGCCATTCCAGAACATTGTAATTGTTCCTCTGCATGAATGCCTGAGTTGATTTGGAGCGGTGTTTTGGATCATTGTCTTGCTGAAATATCCATCCCCGGCGTAACTTCAACTTCATCACTGATTCTTGAACATTATTCTCAAGAATCTGCTGATACTGAGTGGAGTCCATGCGACCCTCAACTTTAACAAGATTCCCGGTGCCGGCATTGGCTACACAGCCCCAAAGCATGATGGAACCTCCACCAAATTTTACAGTGGGTAGCAAGTGTTTTTCTTGGAATGCTGTTTCTTTTTGGACGCCATGCATAACGCCTTTTTTTATAACCAAACAACTCAATCTTTGTTTCCAAAATGAAGTTGGCTTGTCCAAATGTGCTTTTTCATACCTCAGGCAACTCTATTTGTGGCGTACGTGCAGAAACGGCTTCTTTCTCATCACTCTCCCATACAGCTTCTATTTGTGCAAAGTGCGCTGTATAGTTGACCGATGCACAGTGACACCATCTGCAGCAAGATGATGCTGCAGCTCTTTGGAGGTGGTCTGTGGATTGTCCTTGACTCTTCTCACCATTCTTCTTCTCTGCCTTTCTGATATTTTTCTTGGCCAGCCACTTCTGGGCTTAACAAGAACTGTCCCTGTGGTCTTCCATTTCCTTACTATGTTCCTCACAGTGGAAACTGACAGGTTAAATCTCTGAGACAACGTTTTGTATCCTTCCCCTGAACAACTATGTTGAACAATCTTTGTTTTCAGATCATTTGAGAGCGGGCTGTCCATGTTCGGCGACCATCAAACTTAACTGAACTTGAATTGTTTTGTAGAAAGAAATGGTCCAAAATACCTTCATCCAGGATCCAGGAACTGATTAAAAGCTACAGGGAGTGACTAGAGGCTGTTATCTTTGCAAAAGGAGGATGTACTAAATATTACTGGCACTTTTCTGTTGAGGTGCCCATATTTTTGCACCGGTCAAATTTTGGTTTAATGTATATTGCGCATTTTCTGTTAGTACAATAAACCTCATTTCAATCCTGAAATATTACTGTGTCCATCAGTTATTAGATATATCAAACTGAAATGGCTGTTGCAAACACCAAAATATTTAGAACTAAAAATGATTAAGATTAATAGGGGTGCCCAAACTTTTTCATAGGACTGTATATATATATATATATATATATATATATATATATATATATATATGTATTAATATATATAATATTAATATATATATATATATATATATATATATATATATATAATTAAAAAACACATTTCTGGTAAATCCACATAGATATCTGAGTAGTGCAGGTTCAGCTTTTGGTACATTCATTTGTTTCCATGATGACTCCCATAATACTGTGGCTGTGGCCTGCGACGGTTATAGACAAAGGAATACATAAAACAACAGTGGCTGGCCTGCTTGTTTTTTGTTTTTTTTTTCGTATTGTTTGTTTGATTTATGTATATACTATAAATAAAGAATTTAAAAAAAAAACAGTGGCAGCTATGATGACATCACAAGGCAGCTGACATCACAGATTCCATATGACATCACAATACGTATGGTATGTGTAAAGTTGTACACTGAAGCCATCTTGGGTCACTTGAGCTTGAAAGCTTGAAGAGGACAGTATGGCCAAGTAGGTGGCTCTTTAGTCCATGCTGAGGCTTCGTTCACACATGGTATAGCTGGGGTTGTGTGGTGCAGTAAAGAACTGAACCATTAACCCCTAGATATCTTGGTAACGGTAGGTTCATACTAGTGTTTTATTATGATATTCTAAATTCTGGACAAGGTAGGTATTATCTTAGAGAAATGTAGGTAGTTTACTTCTATGCTGTGCCTCATTTTTAGATTTCATAAGATAATTTGTATATTACAGGTCTATAGAAAATAAGAATTACTATAAGTTGTTACTAACATGAGCGTTAGTGTGGAAGTGGGCAGTTTCCACACGATCCCCTTGTCATGGCCGGCCTGGCTGGGTGACTTTTGTCCTGGGGCTGCATAACCCAGCGGTTGTTGGACGTCCAGCAACGTCAGCGAGTATTGTCAGCCCCCATAACTGTACTAACCATAGTGATACTGTGTGAATGATGGAAATAAGAATCCCTGAATGTTGTGTGTGTCTGGGCCCTGGAGTATCTGAAATGTGATTGTATATAAGGGATTCAAACTAGGTGTGGGCTCAAAAGCCAAACCTTGCGGACATTCTCATAAGTGTTCTAAGGAAAATAGTGCGTGTGTAACATCTCTGCCTGTTCGGGTCTCTGTGCCACCCTCTGCTCGCGTGCTGTGGCGCAGGAGGCGTGTGCAGTTTGGTTCATGGCTTAAAGTTTTTGGTCGCACTGTGTGAACACGGCTCTACTGCTGTGATTGTATTTGCACCACACCCGTCTTCTGCCTTTGTTTGTCTCTGCTCCTCTAATGGTTAATCTGGCCTTGCCCTGTGATTGACAGCCTGCCTTCCTGTCAACTCCATGGGCGGGTTCTTCCTCCCTATTTAACCTTGGCTCTCATTCACACCAGTGCTTGCTATTGCCGTGTGCATACTTGCTCCTTACTGTCCCTATTTTTGCTTACACTATTATCCTTGACCTTTGGCTTTCCTACTGACTATTCTTTGGACTCCATTCTGGCACTGCATCGCTCGACTGTTACTGACCCTTGGCTAGCTGACCTCTCTTTGTTGTTGTCCGTCTTGTCTGCGTTTTGTGTCTCACATATTCAGGGAGGGAACGTTTTCGTGGTTTCCGCCTATTACATAGGATAGGGCCTGGCAATAGGAAGGGTCAGTTGGTGGCTTCAGCTTAGGGCTCACTGTCTCTTGTGTCCCGTCCCAGGATTCAAACAGCTACTGGGGAATTGCTGTCCTAGCAATTCCCTTACAGCGTGCCAGAATATCTCCTGGTAGAATTCCCCTTCTGTGATAGGCAAGCACTTTGTGTTCTGATAAAGGAACTCTCCAAGAAGAGAGATGTCATAAGACTTTATTCTGAAACTAATGTTTGCCAGCGCTGTGTGATTGTGATTAATTATAATTAATATCAATAATGTATATTCCATGTCCACAATTTGTTTGTAGTGTAGGAAGTGACTAGAGATGAGCAAGTAGTGAAATATTTGATATTCGTTTCGAGTAGACCCTCAATATTCGACTATTTGACCGCATATCGAACCCCATTGTAGTCTATGGGGAAAAAATGCTTGTTTCAGGGGAAACCCAAATTCGACTAAGGAGAGTAACCAAGTCCACAATGACACCCCAGGAAATGATGCCAACACCTCTGGAATGCAACTGGGACAGCAGGGGAAGCATGTCTGGGGGCATCTAACATGCCCAAGTCCCAGTATTACCCCACTATCACAGCCTATCAACTAGACACTTTCCAAACTCAATAGAACCTCTATGAAAGTTTAAAAATACTTAGAAACCTTCTTTCCTCCACAACAGTATGGACAGAAACACAAATTTAAAGCTAAAGAAACATTAGCATGCACCCCTTTAAATCACGTTGCCCATGATAACCACAGATGGCATAGGCTATGGGAAATCCAACATCCCCACTCTTAACTGTCATTGTTTATGTGTGTGTGATGTGGTGAGACCTCCAAAAATTACTTTTCTGGCCCTTCAGGTGAGCCCTTCCACAGCTATGGGTGCCGCCATGATGGGGCCACCCTCTGACCTGGCGGTCACGTGATCCGCTGGGCTCAGTGTCTTGCAAGAGCTGCTGGGTCCTACAGCACCCAGATCAGCTCTGTATACTGTGTATACAGAGTGCAGGAGGCTGTATTCCTCCTACAACTGGGGCTAAATGTACCAGCCCCAGTTGCAGGGGAAATCAGCCTCCATAACAAAGAAAAAAGTGATCAGATGACCCCAAAGGTCTCTTATGACCTTATGGGGACACCATCTGAAAAAAAAAAAAAATAATAATAAAAAAGTTTAAAATAAATAAATAAATAAATAAAATAATTTAAAAATAAATAATACGCTAATAAAATGCTATTATTAAAGGTTATAGCCCCACCCCCAACAACACCATACAAAATAAAAAATTACCATAATGGAGAGGAAAAACTATTTTATAAAGTTTTTCAGTAGCAATTTGTGTTATTAAATTAAAAAAAAAAAAAAAAGTGAAACAGTGGTCAGTGTAAGTGATGGAGATATTGCCACCTAGTGTGTGCTGAGTGACTTGGTGGTAGGAACAGTTCATTGTGGGTTCCAGTATTTTATGCAGCAACTATAGCTTATTCTGAATTCCTACAGGTCTTGTTGAAATCCTTGGACTATCAAGGCTTTAACCTGACAGATCCTCCACAGCAAGAAACAGTCCAGCTAATTTCCATCCTAGCTAACAACTGGGGATTCTGAATGGTGGCCCCAATTTAGCTCATCAATAATGTATTTGAAGATTACAGATTATCCATTTAAACTGAAATAAACTGTCTGGTCACTCATCTGACAACTGACAAACTGTTGTCAGTTGTCAGATGAGTGAAATTTCTTTCCATGGGCAACCACTGATGCATATGATTTCTCAGAAGTGGTAGAAAATCAGTTATATATTTTTGTAAATTTAAGCTGTAAAATTATATTTTAAGTTGTAACGTGCTGACCATCCTATCATGTAGCATGTGACGTGGGTGCAGGTGTCTGGAGTTAATTTACACCAGTCATTCAATCTTGCACTCACCCTTTACTCAGGCTGCAAATTGAGTGCAAATCACACCCCAACACAGTCCGTGTACATCAGGTACATGCTGCCACTATTATTAATTTTGATGGGCTTAGTAGGAGCCCAATGCACATATCTCTCTGTCGGAAGCAAATAAACTTTAAAAAGGTGACAGATTCATAGAGCGTACAAGAACCACCATTGAATTGAATGATTTCATGCTAAACTGTTCATATATATTATATATATATCAACAAAGATGACAAAACAAGCAAAACAGTTTGTAAATTAAAAGAGAGAACAGATCGAAAATCCAGTTGTACTTCCCCTCTCCTGTGCCTCAGTGACAGAGATTCATTAAAGCCATAAACCTGGTTTGTTCCCAGTTACTTCTGTGTCCAGACTCTGGCAATAAAATGGCAGGGGTTTATTACAAGAGGATAATAGTCTCATTCTCGGCTAGCCCCAAACACTACATATATTCACACATAAGCAATAAAATAAAATGACGATACATACAAGCAATTTTCGTTCACCACATAAGTGGATGATGTCCTCAGGTTCCTAGGATAGTCTCTACATTAAATATCAGGAATACATAAACAATGACCACATTAAAAAATAATATTAGTAATATAATATGCATCTTGTTTACAGCTTTACAAATATGTTTAGAATACTTTGGAAAATGTTGGCTTAGCCATTTGATGCATCCATTTGCATGTAAATATGTGCAAACTGGTAATATATCTGCATTACGCAAATCATCTTTGCTCGCTATTCTCTGACATTAGTCGTAAAATGAGACATTTCGAATGCAGGATGTGTAGCTGGAGCCCATAAATAAAGATTAGAGAGAACAATATACAGAAGGAAAATCTCACAGAAAAATATATGAACTCAATCTTGCTCATGAGCTATGCTTTTCTTTGTGTTTTACAGCATTTAGCAATTACTGGCATGAGAGAAGAATATGCCTGGCCAGCTGTTCTATGCTATCACTCTCACATATAATCCCATTCATGACAGCTTTGTAACTCCAAATGCTTAAATATAACATCATTTAACTACAATTACAGGGCATAAAAGTAGATTTAAAAGGCAACAGAGACCATTCAGCTGTACAGCACTTAACAAAGATACTGTATGCACAAGGAATTCCCGGCAAGTTTTCTTACTGAATATATAGCCATGCCATATATGATGTATATTTGTATTAAATTGTAACAAACTAACAGGGAGAATGTGAGACTGCAAAGGACATAATGAAGAAAGATCATGGCCTATTCATTGCCACCCTGGGCATCCTCCAGTGATCCTCAAGCAACTACAGGAATAGATCCTCAAGCAACTAAAGGAGTATTTTTTTATGTTACCATCCCTTCCCATTCAGGAGGTACTATGTACTACAATAATGAAAGAGACCCCATCACAAGAACCCAGCATATCAACCCAGCCACAAAGACAGATAGGTTAGGGGCACCTGAGTCTGTCAGGGCCAGTGCACACACTGCACAGTGCACAATTTTTTGGCACTGATTTTGAGGCTGAATCCACCTAAAAATCAGCCTCCAAAAAAAGCCTCCCAATAGAACTCTATGGGAAAGGGAAACTCTGTGAAAGTTGTTTGCCCTTCCCATCCTACTAGAACCAGCCTACTGCCACCCCATAGTTGTGGGTAAAAGGGTAATACTGATACCCCATGGTAGTGGGTAAAAGGGTAATAAATAGAGATTAGTGTTAGACCTTTCTTTGTCTAACACATACAATACAGACCAAAAGTTTGGACACACCTTCTCATTCAAAGAGTTTTCTGTATTTTCATGACTATGAAAATTGTAGATTCACACTGAAGGCATCAAAGCTATGAATTAACACATGGGGAACTATATACTTAACAAAAAAGTGTGAAAAAACTGAAAATGTGTTATATTCTATGTTTTTCAAAGTAGCCACCTTTTGTTTTGATTACTGCTTTGCACACTCTTGGCGTTCTCTTGATGAGCTTCAAGAGGTAGTCATCGGAAATGGTCTTGAAGGAGTTCCCAGAGATGCTTAGCACTTGTTGGCCCTTTTGCCTCCACTCTGCAGTCCAGCTCACCTCAAACCATCTCGATTGGGTTCAGGTCTGGTGACTGTAGAGGCCAGGTCATCTGGCGTAGCACCCCATCACTCTCCTTCTTGGTCAAATAGCCCTTACACAGCCTGGAGGAGTGTTTGGGGTCATTGTCCTGTTGAAAAATAACTGATGGTACAACTAAAACGCAAACTGGATGGAATAGCATGCCACTGCAAGGTGCTTTCCTGCGGCAGTCCTCATGTGAGCCAGTTTCTTTGTAGCGCTTGATGGTTTTTGCAATTGCACTTGGGGACACTTTCAAAGTTTTCCCAATTTTTCTGACCTTTTCTGGCTGACCTTCATTTCTTAAAGTAATGATGGCCACTCGGTTTTCTTTACATAGCTGCTTTTTTCTTACCATAATACAAATTCTAACAGTCTATTCAGTAGGACTATCAGCTGTGTATCCACATGACTTCTGCACAACACAACTGATGGCCCCAACCCCATTTATAAGGCAATAAATCCCACTTATTAAACCTGACAGGGCACACTTGTGAAGTGAAAACCATTTCCGGTGACTACCTCTTGAAGCTCATCAAGAGAATGGCAAGAGTGTAAAAGCAGTAATCAAAGCAAAAGGTGGCTACTTTGAAGAACCTAGAATATAAGACATATTTTCAAATGTTTCACACCTTTTTCTTAAGTATACAATTCCACATGTGTTACTTCATAGTTTTGATGCCTTCAGTGTGAATCTACAATTTTCATAATCATGAAAATACAGAAAACCTTTTGAATGAGAAGGTGTGTGCAAACTTTTGGTCTGTACTGTAGGTAATAAAGAATTTTTTTTAAAAAAAACAAAACAGATATATACCGTATTTTTCGGACTATAAGACGCACTTTTTCCCCAAAAAATTTCGGAGGAAAATGAGGGTGCGTCTTATAGTCCGAATGTGGGGGAGGAGTGGATTTGCAGCATGGCCGCGCTACTGCCACCTCTGGTTTTCTGCAGCGGCAGGAGCGTGGCAATCTGCAGGCCCTGGCAGCTAAGACAGTCCCCGGCATCTGCCGGTCTATTACAGCAGATGCCGGGGAGTGTCTTAGCTGCCGGGGCCTGCAGACTGCCACGCTCCTGCCGCTGAAGAAAACCAGCGGTGGCATGCTGTAAATCCGCTCCTCCTCCGCAGGTCCTGGCAGTCAGTTAGCCCCGGGGCCGGTCCCCACCGGCCCCATACCTTTAGTGATGCAGGCCGGCTCCTGCACGGCGAGGCCGCAGGAGCCGACCTGTTCCGATGACAGCCGGGAGCCTAATGAAGGCTAACAAGGCCTGTCATAGCTATATATTACTATCGCAGCTGGTCTATGACACTCCGCGATAGTAATGTATAGAATCTCCCATAGACGGCAATACACTTGTATTGCCGTCTATGGGACTAGCAATCAAATGATTGCAGGTTCAAGCCCCCTAGGCGGGGGATAATAAAATAGTAAAAAAAAAAAAAAAAACACTTAAAAAAAAAATATAATAAAAAATAAAATAAATAAAAGTTCACCTCCTTTCCCTAGAATACATATAAAAGTATAACATTACTGTGAAACATATATCCCTGTGTCTGAAAATGCCCGGTCTACTAATAGTTTTATGTACAGTGAACGTCAAAATCAAAACTGCTAAACCGCTGGGTTTTTCTCTCTGTTTTGCCTCTGAATTAAATAATAGGTGATCTAAGCAATAAACATTTCCCAAAATGGTATATCTAAAAAGTACACCTGGCCCCACAAAAAAAAAACGCCCTATACGTCCCCGTACAGCTGCAGGGTCACCTGTCAATGTGGCCTTGCAGCTGTTCTAAAACTACAACTCCCATACATTAAATATTTTACCATTTTTTGCCTGAAAAATTTTTTTTCCCTAGTTTTCTCCTCTAAAACCTGGGTGCGTCTTATAGTCCAGTGCGTCTTATAGTCCGGTATGTAATGAAACAAACTTCAGTTATTATGGACACTGTTCTACATGGTACATATGAGAAATAGGAGTGCTAGGCTATCTTTCCATCTTTGCATGAGCAATATTTTACTTTTTGCCTTAAAGAGCACTTTTCATTACTTCCATCAATGCCAGGTCTTATCAATATCAATATCTTGTTAATAGGTGCTGCTCTACTGTTTCCAACACAGGAATTTTCTCTCTAGCCCCCACTATTCCCAAGCAACAAGCGCTGTTAGTTTTATTGCCTGATGTGCTATTTAGGCTCTATAATGTCATGTGGACAGTGTCAGGTGGGGCAGATAATAGGATGTGAATCAGGGGCAGCCAGTGTCAGACAGGAGCAGACTCTGAGGTCTGATTCTGAGCTCTGACACCACCCTGCTGACAGTAGAGAGCCTAAATAGCATATCAAACACCAAAACTTACAGCATGGTGTGAGCTAGAGAAAAAAAATCCAGAATCAGTGGTGCAGGACTTACTGGTTAAAGGTTTCCTTAAAGCAGCAGAAAGTTTACAATCTACCCTGCCATCATCCCCCCAATTCCTTCTAATATACATTAGGTAGGTTAGCAAGAATACGGGTACGGATGAAAGGGTTTATAACTGCAGAATATTTGTAAGCACAAAAATGTGCAAACATTGTAAGTAAGAATACTTGAAACTTTGCCAATTGTTTTTTTCTGTTGCATTGCAGCAATATAAATTGGTTGGATCCAAAGCCCTTAAAGGGGTTGTCCCATCTCAAGGATCCTATCTATACTGTTAGCTTATGTGAATTTAAGACTTTTCCTAAATACATTGCTTCATCAAAACTGCTTTGTTTGGCCGTTATCTTAAGTTATTCACTTCATTGTTTACACTGTGTTTCCACAACCACGGACCTGGGGATGATCTTATCTCCTCGGCGAAGACAAGTCACGTAGCTCCCTGCTCTAGGAGGGGAGGGGGAGCTGAGTGCTCCGTGCTTGTATTTCTGAATGGTTTATCTCTCTGCACCAGACAAGTGACGTAGCTCCCTGCTCTCAGGGAGGGAGGGGGAGCTGAGTTCTGGAGCAGCTTGTATTTCTGAGCCATTTATCTCCTGCTCTTCCAGTTATCAGTCAGGTGATTGAATTTTGCTGATAAGGGCTGAGATAGGGAGTCTGTTACCTCTGTATGTAAATACAGACATAAAACGTTAAAAGTTTATTGCATGCTGACTCTTGTTCCTGTAGCATGTAAATTTGGGATTCTCATCACCTTTCAAATCCAGCTCTGCTACATCAGCTTCATATTGTGCATTTTCCAGTGATACTGTGCTAATTTATGTACAACCAATCCCTCATTGCTATGAAGAGAGATAGCAGAGCTTTGCCTGGGAGAAGACAGCAAGGGAAACTCCACCCACCAATGTACCGAGAAAACCAGGAAGTGAAAAGGAGCACACAGCATGCAGGTTGATGAACAAGCCAGTTGGGAATACCCCTTTAAGGAATCTTCAGAAGTTTTGTTAGAAATTCTACAATGCACAATTCCCTTATTTAGTCTGATTAACAATAAGGAAAATGTACAAGAGCAGCCCCTTTGGTTTAGTCATTTTGCTTTTTCATGATACTCTGCTCTTATCTTTAAACTACATTACAGAAAAGTTTCATTTGTAAGATATTGCTCCCATCAATGACCGGTACAAATGTCATGTGGCTGAGACCCATTTGGCTAGTCCCCATGCCAGAACAAAAGAGGACGGCTTGGCAGCACTGTAATTCTTTTAAATGCCCGCTAATACGTTATCTTGTTTTGCTGACATAAGAGCAGAGAGTTCCAGCTATTAATTGTTGGGAAGTTTGCAGACAATGCAGTTAACAGCGAACATTGTGGATTGTTCAGTATATTCACCTCCACTATAGTCCACCGAGATAAGGATTTTAATAACAAAACGAAATCTATGGCACAATATGTCTCTTAAAAATACAGTATTAATGAGTTCTTTTGGATAACCATTAGGTATCTGTACTAACAGCAGGTATAGCCGGGACAGGTTGTAGAGCAATTACCCCAGGTGCTTGGTCACATTAGTCAAACTGTATAATAATGTGACGCAACCTGTCTCCGGCCATGCTCAGATCTCCAGACTAGAATGAAGTTGCAGATTTTTACAAGAATAATGACCATCACAGTAAGCTACATTATGTCACTAGCAAATATATTAAATCAATATTTTATTGCGACTCGGCCAAGTATTAAACGCTAACAATGTGGTCATCAGATGTAGAAAGGTTGCGAACCTCTGTAAATGATGCATCAGAGTGTGATAGCATTACAGCAGAGGATCCAGCAGTAAAAATATTACAGACGTCATACAATAAGGTTAGCTCCAGGCCATGACGCTGCTAATTGTTTTTGTTTTTGTTGCCTTTTTATAGTTTATGACCTGGTTTAACCCACAAGACCGACAGGAGTAGATGAATTAATAGCGGGAAGTGTATAATTCATTTATTTTGTGGCTTAATTCAGCACAGATCTAGTGTAGACCATGAAACGATATGAATGTGCTATGTGCGGATGTTGCATTGTTCAGTGAGTGAGGGCAACAGGAAATAGATATAATGTACTGCATGGATAATACATTGTGATGAAGATATGTTCTGTGTGCACTGCATTATGTACAGGGATCTGGAAAAGATAGCTGTGCACATAGCTGCCAACTTTTAACACAGGAAGGGGAGAGGGGAGGAATGGACGTTTCTGTAGAAATGCACTTTACATAACACATTCCACCCACTTCATGCTAGATATGTGTGTTTTATTAAAGTCTGTGTGTGGGACGTACAGTATCAGGTGTCACGTTTGGGCCGTCCTGGCATGTCACTCAATCGTGCACTTACCCTTCACTCAGGTTGAAAATTGAGAGTAAATAGTATCCCAGCACAGTCCACACACCCCAAATACACGCTACCACCACCAATGATTCCCCAACTCACTGGAAACCACGCTAACATATACAGGCGTCTCATCAACAGTCAGCGACAAACACATCTCAAAATGGTAACGGGGTCATAGAGCAACACAAAGTAATCTTAAATGTAAAAATTTAATACCCAAAGGATTCAGTGCTATGAAAAAGTTTGGGCACCCCTATTAATCTTAATCATCTTTAGTTCTAAATATTTTGGCAGCCATTTCAGTTTGATATATCTAATAACTGATGGACACAGTAATATTTCAGGATTGAAATGAGGTTTATTGTACTCTGTTCTGTATTGAACAGAAAATGTGTAATATGCATTAAACCAAAATTTGATCGGTGCAAAAGTATGGGCACCTCAACAGAAAAGTGACATTAATATTTAGTAGATCCTCCTTTTGCAAAGATAACAGCCTCTAGTTGCTTCCTGTAGCTTTTAATCAGTTCCTGGATCCTGGATGAAGGTATTTTGGACCATTCCTCTTTACAAAACAATTCAAGTTCAGTTAAGTTTGATGGTCGCCGAGCATGGACAGCCCGCTCTCAAATGATCTGAAAACAAAGTTTTGGCACCCCTATTAATCTTAATCATTTTTAGTTCTATGAAAAGTTGACAAAAATAACAAAACATTGCAAACAGCCTGAAAATAAATGGGATAAAAACAGACTAATACTTAAAAGTCTTAGTTGCTTGGGAATCCTCTGTAGTGAAATAGACACATCCAGCTTTCTCAGTTGGCTCCACAGATGTGACATCAGTTTTAAGTTCGTGTAGACCAGGGGTAGGGGACCCTCGGCTCTCCAGCTGCTGTGAAGCTGCAATTCCCAACATGCTCCATTCACTTCCATGGGAATCCCAAGAACAGCAGAAGAAGTATGCATGCTGGGAGTTGCAGTTTAGCCATTCCTCCCTGACAGGGTTCATCTCTCCTCTTGTTCCCTGAGGTGGAGGATAAACAACTCACCCTTGACTGGGAAAGAAGGATCATTTTCCTTACCTTGGAGAGCTCTTAGTCTCTGCTGACTTTGGAGGCCAGCCTAGGGGCACCCCCCCCCCTGTCCAACCAAAGCGTCATAAAACAATAAAACCATTAAACAAAATCTAGTTGTGCACATATATATCTAACTAATATGATTAGGGTCACTCGTCTTCACAGATCCTCCATACATTTCAGTGTATGGTGGGATCAGTAAAAAGGCCAAAAATAGGTGACAACGGACTGTCAATGTTTTCATTAAAGGAGATAGGGTATAGGTTGTCAACTTGGCACAACCCCTTTAAGTTTAGAGCTCTGTTTATTCTGGGAGGGGGGTCTCACAATACAATATTAGGGTCCATTCACACGGAGGAAAATGGTGAGGAATTTGGTGTGGAATTTCAGCGCTGAAAAAAGCCTCCCATTGACTTCCTTCCATTGACATTGATTCCTTTTTTTTCAGCACTGAAATTCCACACCAAATTCCTCACCATTTTCCTCCGTGTGAATGGACCCTTACAAAAAGTAGCTCTCAATGAACACCATGGGCATACTTTGTGGATTAGGCTTTCATCACTCCATTAAATAGTCACTCCATCAAGAGAAGAAGGAAAATAATATAATATATAATATAAGTGACTTCATAATTCAGACCCAAAACTTTTGAATTAACTCAGACCTCAGAACAGACCACTAAATTGAGAAACCAAATAAAGAGCAAAACCCCATGCCAGACTCATGCACTTACCCTGATTTCTTCCTTCTTCACTCCTCTGGGCAGACAGGGTCCTAATGCTGGTATTGTCAGGATGTTGTGCTGAGTATCACACCTTACCTCCTGATGGAGGAGGAACCAGAAGCCGGGAAGGCCATTACTGGTCACTATCTATTGGATTCATCCAATGCATAATGGTTGATTTAAAGAAATAAAGGAAACTACAAACTCATATTTTTGAGAAAAATTGCATTCCACAAACCCTTGACTTCTGCCCATGAAGTACTAAGAACTCTAATTCTCCTGCATACAAATAATCAGGAGGATATATTTTAAAAAACAGCACTGGAGTCTTAGGTTCAAATCCAGGCAAGCACATTATCTACAAGGGGTTTGTATGTTCTCCCCATGTTTGTGTGGGTTTCCTCCAGGTACTCCGGTTTCCTCCCATACTACAAAGAGATACTGATAGTGCTTGTAGATTGTGAGCCCTAGATGTAAAAGCGATGCGGAATATCTTGGCAATTAATAACACAATGATGGTTAGTCATTAATATATTTACTTTCTTTAACAATGCAAGCAATGCTAAAGCTACCAGTACTATGTAGATATTGTGGTCGCATCAAAGGTCGGTGATGTCAGGGCAGATGACAGTTTTATCTCACTCCTTCTAGACTAGCAGGCTGTATCTTTAATATCTAAAGGATGACATGATTATTCGTTGGGAAATAAAAATAAAGAAGAAAGAGAAGCAGCGACATCCGAAAACATGTGTTATTTTATGCTTGGACATAGTTGATATCCCAGCGCACAAATAAAGGACATGAAGAGTTAGTAGAGATATGATCTGATGTCTGTCTGGTAGCAGACACGCAAAACAGCTAAACTTTTCTTTGACCTTCCTGAATCATCTAGAAACTCAGAACGTTCTCAAGATTATAAATTCACTGGGAGGTTTTAGCAAGACTATTGAGGGCACAAGTTAGATTATATAATGAATCTTTTTATTTTTTTTCTCTTCTTATATTATCACATTAAAATCCTTATACACATAAAATCTAATACACATAAAATTTAATACACATAAAATCAACAGAAGTGGTGCAAAGTTTGTGAACTCCTCAGAGTTTCCTTTGCTTATTCCTAAATTTGAATTAAAATTCCAAAGTAATCTGGTAATCTCTTAGCTTATATTTTGATTTAAGTGATTCCTATTGGGTTTATTCACACATCATACAGTATGTATGGAACCGCTACGGAGATCACATGACTTCATTTGGAGACATTTTTAGCATATTGTTTTATTCCTTTTTTGAATCTGATCATGGATAGATCTGTACATGCTATAATAATACTTCTTATTCTATATGAGAACAATACACTATAATTTAAATACTGAATGTATCTGCAGGCTATACATACAGTAAGTAGAGGGTTTTACAACAAAATAAAGTCAGCTATGTCTGGTACCACATGTAGGATACACTAAAATACAAAAGGACACCTAGCTTTATTTTCACAAGTCTCATTGTCTCTATGGCCCATCTCTACTTACTGGAATAAAACTGAAAATTTGGCCAGTGGAATTCCCTTGTTTTAGTGTGTGCAGTCTGATCTCCTTATCTGGAATGCTTTTTTGCAGATGTCTATCAGAAATCATCAGTAACAGCATGCTCTGCTGTACTTATTGTTCTCTAAGGCCTCGTTCACATCTGCATCGGTCATCTGTTCGGTGGGGTCCGCATGGGGGCCCCCCGAACGGACTACCAAACGCATTTGCAAGTGGTGTGCAGTGAAAGCACACGGAGCCCATAGACTATAATGGGGTCCATGTTCTTGCTGCGAGATCTGTGCAGAGAACCTGCGGAGAGGAAAGTACCGTATTTTACGGACTATAAGGCGCACTGGACTATAAGCCGCATTGCCCATGAGCGCCTTATAGTCCGTCTCGGTTCATATATAAGGCGCACCGGACTATAAGCCGCAGTCCGGTGTGCATTATATCTTATTGAAAGCGGCGGCAGGCAGACTTTGCCAGCGGCCGCTTAACCCCCCGCGTGCCAGCCGCTTCTATTGGAAGCGCTCGGCAGGCGAGGAGGGGCTCTATCAGCAAAATCATGCTGATAGAGCCCAACCGTAAACGTTAGATTAAACTACCCCCCCCCCCCCCCCACGTTTTAAAATAAAAGCCTGAAACAGAATGTGAAACTTACCGAGCGGTGCAGGGTGGGCGGGCATTCAGGCCTCCTCTTCCTCCGATGTTCCGTCCTCCTCCGGCGCTCGCAAGCTGATAATGGCCAGGGCACATGCGCAGTAGAAGCATTATGATATTGCGCATGCGCCCAGGCCATTATCAGCGAGCGCCGGAGGAGAAGGACGGAACATCGGAGGCAGAGGAGGCCTGAATGCCCGCCCACCCTGCACCGCTGGGTAAGTTTCACGTTCTGTTTCAGCGTGACAGCAGGGCTGCCGGACACTTCCTATTCATTTCTATGGGAGCAGGCATGCGAGTGCTCCCCATAGAAATGAATGGACTGCTTTTTTCCATTCATTTCTATGGGGAGCGCTCGCATGCCTGCTCCCATAGAAATGAATAGGAAGTGTCCGGCAGCCCTGCTGTAACGCCAGCGTGTACGGCTGTGATACACGCCGGCGTTCGGTAGTGTGAATGCACCCTTACGGTGCCTTTTATGTATGTATGGAAGCGGCACGCAGTCTTTGCCGCCGCTTCCATCCATATATAAGCCGCACCGGACTATAAGCCGCACTTACGATTTCTGAGGAAATCGTAGGTTTTTATGTGCGGCTTATAGTCCGGAAAATACGGTACTTCACAATCTACTTTCCTGTCCACATGACTCGTGCGAAGATCTCGCGGCAAGTACACAGACCCCATTATAGTCTATGGGGTTTGTGTGCTTTCACTGCTCACCGCTTGCAAATGTAGTCTGAATGGATTACCAAACACAGATGTGAACCAAGGGAAGAGCTCCACTGAACTCAGTGGCGCCTATAGAAGTCTATGGACAGCGCCGAACATGCTCAATAAAGAGAGCACATCTAAGGGACTGGCAGCAGGAAGTCAACCATCACATTCCCTTCCTACTAAGGGCACATGAAAGCAGGATAAAAAAAGAAATAAAAATATAAAAGGGATAAAAATGGACATGATTAGGCAAACATGAATCAGAAACATTTATAAGTCTACAATGGTTCATTAATTTAAATCAAAGTATATTAGAAAGATGTCTACCTATTTCTATGCAAATTTATTGAAAGCAATGGGTTTCACAGCAAAGTGGATGTACTGCTACCTTAGACTATATGTATCATGTGCTCCTGCCTTAGACTATGTGTATGATGTGCTCCTGCCTTAGACTATATGTATGATGTGCTCCTGCCTTAGACTATGTGTATGATGTGCTCCTGCCTTAGACTGTGTGTATGATGTGCTCCTGCCTTAGACTATATGTATGATGTGCTCCTGCCTTAGACTGTGTGTATGATGTGCTCCTACCTTAGACTATGTGTATGATGTGCTCCTGCCTTAGACTATATGTATGATGTTCTCCAGCCATAGACTATGTGTATGATGAGCTCCTGCCTTAGATGATGTGTACGATGTGCTCCTGCCTTAGACTATGTGTACGATGTGCTCCTGCCTTAAACTATATGTATGATGTGCTACTGCCTTATACTATGTGTATGATGTGCTCCTACCTTAGACTATGTGTATGATGTGCTCCTGCCTTAGACTATGTGTATGATGTGCTCCTGCCTTAGACTATGTGTATGATGTGCTCCTGCCTTAGATGATGTGTACGATGTGCTCCTGCCTTAAACTATATGTATGATGTGCTCCTGCCTTAGACTATATGTATGATGTGCTCCTGCCTTAGACTATATGTATGATGTGCTCCTGCCTTAGATGATGTGTACGATGTGCTCCTGCCTTAAACTATATGTATGATGTGCTCCTGCCTTAGACTATATGTATGATGTGCTCCTGCCTTAGATGATGTGTATGATGTGCTCCTGCCTTAGACTATGTGTATGATGTGCTCCTGCCTTAGACTATGTGTATGATGTGCTCCTGCCTTAGACTATGTGTATGATGTGCTCCTGCCTTAGACTATGTGTATGATGTGCTCCTGCCTTAGACTATATGTATGATGTGCTCCTGCCTTAGACTATATGTATGATGTGCTCCTGCCTTAGACTATATGTATGATGTGCTCCTGCCTTAGATGATGTGTATGATGTGCTCCTGCCTTAGACTATGTGTATGATGTGCTCCTGCCTTAGACTATGTGTATGATGTGCTCCTGCCTTAGACTATGTGTATGATGTGCTCCTGCCTTAGACTATGTGTATGATGTGCTCCTGCCTTAGACTATATGTATGATGTGCTCCTGCCTTAGACTATATGTATGATGTGCTCCTGCCTTAGACTATATGTATGATGTGCTCCTGCCTTATACTATGTGTATGATGTGCTCCTACCTTAGACTATGTGTATGATGTGCTCCTGCCTTAGACTATATGTATGATGTTCTCCAGCCTTAGACTATGTGTATGATGTGCTCCTGCCTTAGATGATGTGTACGATGTGCTCCTGCCTTAGACTATGTGTATGATGTGCTCCTGCCTTAAACTATATGTATGATGTGCTCCTGCCTTAGACTATATGTATGATGTGCTCCTGCCTTAGATGATGTGTATGATGTGCTCCTGCCTTAGACGATGTGTATGATAAGCTCCTGCCTTAGACTATGTGTATTATGTGCTCCTGCCTTAGACTATGTGTATGATGTGCTCCTGCCTTAGACTATGTGTATGATGTGCTCCTGCCTTAGACTATGTGTATGATGTGCTCCTGCCTTAGACTATATGTATGATGTGCTCCTGCCTTAGCCTATGTGTATGATGTGCTCCTGCCTTAGACTATATGTATGATGTGCACCTGCCTTAGACTATGTGTATGATGTGCTCCTGCCTTAGACTATATGTATGATGTGCTCCTGCCTTAGACTATGTGTATGATGTGCTCCTGCCTTAGACTATGTGTATGATGTGCTCCTGCCTTAGACTATATGTATGATGTTCTCCAGCCTTAGACTATGTGTATGATGTGCTCCTGCCTTAGATGACGTGTACGATGTGCTCCTGCCTTAGACTATGTGTACGATGTGCTCCTGCCTTAAACTATATGTATGATGTGCTACTGCCTTATACTATGTGTATGATGTGCTCCTACCTTAGACTATGTGTATGATGTGCTCCTGCCTTAGACTATATGTATGATGTTCTCCAGCCTTAGACTATGTGTATGATGTGCTCCTGCCTTAGATGATGTGTACGATGTGCTCCTGCCTTAAACTATATGTATGAAGTGTTCCTGCCTTAGACTATATGTATGATGTGCTCCTGCCTTAGATGATGTGTATGATGTGCTCCTGCCTTAGACTATGTGTATGATGTGCTCCTGCCTTAGACTATGTGTATGATGTGCTCCTGCCTCAGACTATGTGTATGATGTGCTCCTGCCTTAGACTATGTGTATGATGTGCTCCTGCCTTAGACTATATGTATGATGTGCTCCTGCCTTAGACTATATGTATGATGTGCTCCTGCCTTAGACTATATGTATGATGTGCTCCTGCCTTATACTATGTGTATGATGTGCTCCTACCTTAGACTATGTGTATGATGTGCTCCTGCCTTAGACTATATGTATGATGTTCTCCAGCCTTAGACTATGTGTATGATGTGCTCCTGCCTTAGATGATGTGTACGATGTGCTCCTGCCTTAGACTATGTGTACGATGTGCTCCTGCCTTAAACTATATGTATGATGTGCTCCTGCCTTAGACTATATGTATGATGTGCTCCTGCCTTAGATGATGTGTATGATGTGCTCCTGCCTTAGACGATGTGTATGATAAGCTCCTGCCTTAGACTATGTGTATGATGTGCTCCTGCCTTAGACTATATGTATGATGTGCTCCTGCCTTAGACTATGTGTACGATGTTCTCCTGCCTTAGACTATGTGTACGATGTGCTCCTGCCTTAGACTATGTGTATGATGTGCTCCTGCCTTAGACTATGTGTATGATGTGCTCCTGCCTTAGACTATGTGTATGATGTGCTCCTGCCTTAGACTATATGTATGATGTGCTCCTGCCTTAGACTATATGTATGATGTGCTCCTGCCTTAGACGATATGTATGATGTGCTCCTGCCTTAGACTATGTGTATGATGTGCTCCTGCCTTAGACTATGTGTATGATGTGCTCCTGCCTTAGACTATGTGTATGATGTGCTCCTGCCTTAGACTATGTGTATGATGTGCTCCTGCCTTAGACTATATGTATGATGTGCACCTGCCTTAGACTATGTGTATGATGTGCTCCTGCCTTAGACTATATGTATGATGTGCTCCTGCCTTAGACTATGTGTATGATGTGCTCCTGCCTTAGACTATGTGTATGATGTGCTCCTGCCTTAGACTATATGTATGATGTTCTCCAGCCTTAGACTATGTGTATGATGTGCTCCTGCCTTAGATGATGTGTACGATGTGCTCCTGCCTTAGACTATGTGTACGATGTGCTCCTGCCTTAAACTATATGTATGATGTGCTACTGCCTTATACTATGTGTATGATGTGCTCCTACCTTAGACTATGTGTATGATGTGCTCCTGCCTTAGACTATATGTATGATGTTCTCCAGCCTTAGACTATGTGTATGATGTGCTCCTGCCTTAGATGATGTGTACGATGTGCTCCTGCCTTAAACTATATGTATGAAGTGCTCCTGCCTTAGACTATATGTATGATGTGCTCCTGCCTTAGATGATGTGTATGATGTGCTCCTGCCTTAGACTATGTGTATGATGTGCTCCTGCCTTAGACTATGTGTATGATGTGCTCCTGCCTCAGACTATGTGTATGATGTGCTCCTGCCTTAGACTATGTGTATGATGTGCTCCTGCCTTAGACTATATGTATGATGTGCTCCTGCCTTAGACTATATGTATGATGTGCTCCTGCCTTAGACTATATGTATGATGTGCTCCTGCCTTATACTATGTGTATGATGTGCTCCTACCTTAGACTATGTGTATGATGTGCTCCTGCCTTAGACTATATGTATGATGTTCTCCAGCCTTAGACTATGTGTATGATGTGCTCCTGCCTTAGATGATGTGTACGATGTGCTCCTGCCTTAGACTATGTGTACGATGTGCTCCTGCCTTAAACTATATGTATGATGTGCTCCTGCCTTAGACTATATGTATGATGTGCTCCTGCCTTAGATGATGTGTATGATGTGCTCCTGCCTTAGACGATGTGTATGATAAGCTCCTGCCTTAGACTATGTGTATGATGTGCTCCTGCCTTAGACTATGTGTATGATGTGCTCCTGCCTTAGACTATGTGTACGATGTGCTCCTGCCTTAGACTATATGTATGATGTGCTCCTGCCTTAGACTATGTGTACGATGTTCTCCTGCCTTAGACTATGTGTACGATGTGCTCCTGCCTTAGACTATGTGTATGATGTGCTCCTGCCTTAGACTATGTGTATGATGTGCTCCTGCCTTAGACTATGTGTATGATGTGCTCCTGCCTTAGACTATATGTATGATGTGCTCCTGCCTTAGACTATATGTATGATGTGCTCCTGCCTTAGACGATATGTATGATGTGCTCCTGCCTTAGACTATGTGTATGATGTGCTCCTGCCTTAGACTATGTGTATGATGTGCTCCTGCCTTAGACTATGTGTATGATGTGCTCCTGCCTTAGACTATGTGTATGATGTGCTCCTGCCTTAGACTATATGTATGATGTGCTCCTGCCTTAGACTATATGTATGATGTGCTCCTGCCTTAGACTATGTGTATGATGTGCTCCTGCCTTAGACTATGTGTATGATGTGCTCCTGCCTTAGACTATGTGTATGATGTGCTCCTGCCTTAGACTATGTGTATGACGTGCTCCTGCCTTAGACTATATATATGATGTGCTCCTGCCTTAGCCTATGTGTATGATGTGCTCCTGCCTTAGACTATATGTATGATGTGCACCTGCCTTAGACTATGTGTATGATGTGCTCCTGCCTTAGACTATATGTATGATGTGCTCCTGCCTTAGACTATGTGTATGATGTTCTCCTGCCTTAGACTATGTGTATGATGTGCTCCTGCCTTAGACTATGTGTATGATGTGCTCCTGCCTTAGACTATGTGTATGATGTGCTCCTGCCTTAGAATATGTGTATGATGTGCTCCTGCCTTAGACTATATGTATGATGTGCTCCTGCCTTAGACTATATGTATGATGTGCTCCTGCCTTAGACTATGTGTATGATGTGCTCCTGCCTTAGACTATGTGTACGATGTGCTCCTGCTTTACACTATATGTATGATGTGCTCCTGCCTTAAACTATATGTATGATGTGCTCCTGCCTTAGACTATGTGTATGATGTGCTCCTGCCTTAGACTATATATATGATGTGCTCCTGCCTTAGACGATATGTATGATGTGCTCCTGCCTTAGACTATGGTGCTCCTGCCTTAGACTATGTGTATGATGTACCCCTGCCTTAGACTATGTGTATGATGTGCTCCTGCCTTAGACTATGTGTACGATGTGTTCCTGCTTTACACTATATGTATGATGTGCTCCTGCCTTAGACTATGTGTACGATGTGCTCCTGCCTTAGACTATATGTATGATGTGCTCCTGCCTTAGACTATGTGTATGATGTGCTCCTGCCTTAGACTATGTGTATGATGTGCTCCTGCCTTAGACTATGTGTATGATGTGCTCCTGCCTTAGATGATGTGTACGATGTGCTCCTGCCTTAGACTATGTGTACGATGTGCTCCTGCCTTAAACTATATGTATGATGTGCTACTGCCTTATACTATGTGTATGATGTGCTCCTACCTTAGACTATGTGTATGATGTGCTCCTGCCTTAGACTATATGTATGATGTTCTCCAGCCTTAGACTATGTGTATGATGTTCTCCTGCCTTAGATGATGTGTACGATGTGCTCCTGCCTTAAACTATATGTATGAAGTGCTCCTGCCTTAGACTATATGTATGATGTGCTCCTGCCTTAGATGATGTGTATGATGTGCTCCTGCCTTAGACTATGTGTATGATGTGCTCCTGCCTTAGACTATGTGTATGATGTGCTCCTGCCTCAGACTATGTGTATGATGTGCTCCTGCCTTAGACTATGTGTATGATGTGCTCCTGCCTTAGACTATATGTATGATGTGCTCCTGCCTTAGACTATATGTATGATGTGCTCCTGCCTTAGACTATATGTATGATGTGCTCCTGCCTTATACTATGTGTATGATGTGCTCCTACCTTAGACTATGTGTATGATGTGCTCCTGCCTTAGACTATATGTATGATGTTCTCCAGCCTTAGACTATGTGTATGATGTGCTCCTGCCTTAGATGATGTGTACGATGTGCTCCTGCCTTAGACTATGTGTACGATGTGCTCCTGCCTTAAACTATATGTATGATGTGCTCCTGCCTTAGACTATATGTATGATGTGCTCCTGCCTTAGATGATGTGTATGATGTGCTCCTGCCTTAGACGATGTGTATGATAAGCTCCTGCCTTAGACTATGTGTATGATGTGCTCCTGCCTTAGACTATGTGTATGATGTGCTCCTGCCTTAGACTATGTGTACGATGTGCTCCTGCCTTAGACTATATGTATGATGTGCTCCTGCCTTAGACTATGTGTACGATGTTCTCCTGCCTTAGACTATGTGTATGATGTGCTCCTGCCTTAGACTATGTGTATGATGTGCTCCTGCCTTAGACTATGTGTATGATGTGCTCCTGCCTTAGACTATATGTATGATGTGCACCTGCCTTAGACTATGTGTACGATGTTCTCCTGCCTTAGACTATGTGTATGATGTGCTCCTGCCTTAGACTATGTGTATGATGTGCTCCTGCCTTAGACTATGTGTATGATGTGCTCCTGCCTTAGACTATATGTATGATGTGCTCCTGCCTTAGATGATGTGTATGATGTGCTCCTGCCTTAGACTATGTGTATGATGTGCTCCTGCCTTAGACTATGTGTACGATGTGCTCCTGCCTTAGACTATGTGTATGATGTGCTCCTGCCTTAGACTATGTGTACGATGTGCTCCTGCCTTAAACTATATGTATGATGTGCTCCTGCCTTAGACTATATGTATGATGTGCTCCTGCCTTAGACTATGTGTATGATGTGCTCCTGCCTTAGACTATGTGTACGATGTGCTCCTGCTTTACACTATATGTATGATGTGCTCCTGCCTTAAACTATATGTATGATGTGCTCCTGCCTTAGACTATATGTATGATGTGCTCCTGCCTTAGACTATGTGTATGATGTGCTCCTGCCTTAGACTATATATATGATGTGCTCCTGCCTTAGACGATATGTATGATGTGCTCCTGCCTTAGACTATGGTGCTCCTGCCTTAGACTATGTGTATGATGTACCCCTGCCTTAGACTATGTGTATGATGTGCTCCTGCCTTAGACTATGTGTACGATGTGTTCCTGCTTTACACTATATGTATGATGTGCTCCTGCCTTAGACTATGTGTACGATGTGCTCCTGCCTTAGACTATATGTATGATGTGCTCCTGCCTTAGACTATGTGTATGATGTGCTCCTGCCTTAGACTATGTGTATGATGTGCTCCTGCCTTAGACTATGTGTATGATGTGCTACTGCTTTACACTATATGTATGATGTGCTCCTGCCTTAGACTATATGTATGATGTGCTCCTGCCTTAGACTATATGTATGATGTGCTCCCGCCTTAGACTATGTGTATGATGTGCTCCTGCCTTAGACTGTGTACGATGTGCTCCTGCTTTACACTATATGTATGATGTGCTCCTGCCTTAGACTATATGTATGATGTGCTCCTGACTTAGACTATATGTATGATGTGCTCCTGCCTTAGACTATGTGTATGATGTGCTCCTCCCTTAGACTATATGTATGATGTGCTCCTGCCTTAGACGATATGTATGATGTGCTCCTGCCTTAGACTATGTGTATGATGTGCTCCTGCCTTAGACTATGTGTATGATGTGCTCCTGCTTTACACTATATGTATGATGTGCTCCTGCCTTAGACTATGTGTACGATGTGCTCCTGCCTTAGACTATATGTATGATGTGCTCCTGCCTTAGACTATGTGTATGATGTGCTCCTGCCTTAGACTATATGTATGATGTGCTCCTGCCTTAGATTATGTGTATTATGTGCTCCTGCCTTAGACTATATGTATAATGTGCTCCTGCTTTACACTATATGTATGATGTGCTCCTGCTTTACACTATATGTATGATGTGCTCCTGCCTTAGACTATGTGTATGATGTGCTCCTGCCTTAGACTATGTGTATGATGTGCTCCTGCCTTAGACTATATGTATGATGTTCTCCTGCCTTAGACTATGTGTATGATGTGCTCCTGCCTTAGACTATGTGTATGATGTGCGCCTGCCTTAGACTATATGTATGATGTGCTCCTGCCTTAGACTATATGTATGATGTGCTCCTGCCTTAGACTATATGTATGATGTGCTCCTGCCTTCGACTATGTGTATGATGTGCTCCTGCCTTAGACTATGTATATGATGTGCTCCTGCCTTAGACTATATGTATGATGTGCTCCTGCCTTAGACTATGTGTATGATGTGCCCCTGCCTTAGACGATGTATATGATGTGCTCCTGCCTTAGACTATGTGTACAATGTGCTCCTGCCTTAGACTATTTGAATGATGTGCTCCTGCCTTAGACTATGTGTACGATGTGCTCCTACCTTAGACTATTTGTATGATGTGCTCCTGCCTTAGACTATATATATGATGTGCTCCTGCCTTAGACGATATGTATGATGTGCACCTGCCTTAGACTATGTGTATGATGTGCTCCTGCCTTAGACTATATATATGATGTGCTCCTGCGTTAGACGATATGTATGATGTGCACCTGCCTTAGACTATGTGTATGATGTGCTCCTGCCTTAGACTATATGTATGATGTGCTCCTGCCTTAGACTATGTGTATGATGTTCTCTTGCCTTAGACTATATGTATGATGTGTTCCTGCCTTAGACTATGTGTATGATGTGCTCCTGCCTTAGAATATGTGTATGATGTGCTCCTGCCTTAGACTATATGTATGATGTGCTCCTGCCATAGACTATATGTATTATGTGCTCCTGCCTTAGACTATATGTATGATGTGTTCCTGCCTTAGACTATGTGTATGATGTGCTCCTGTCTTAGACTATGTGTATGATGTGCTCCTGCTTTACACTATATGTATGATGTGCTCCTGCCTTAGACTATATGTATGATGTGCTCCTGCCTTAGACTATATGTATGATGTGCTCCTGCCTTAGACTATGTGTATGATGTGCTCCTGCCTTAGACTATGTGTACGATGTGCTCCTGATTTACACTATATGTATGATGTGCTCCTGCCTTAGACTATATGTATGATGTGCTCCTGCCTTAGACTAAATGTATGATGTGCTCCTGCCTTAGACTATGTGTATGATGTGCTCCTGCCTTAGACTATATGTATGATGTGCTCCTGCCTTAGACGATATGTCTGATGTGCTCCTGCCTTAGACTATGGTGCTCCTGCCTTAGACTATGTGTATGATGTGCTCCTGCCTTAGACTATGTGTATGATGTGCTCCTGCCTTAGACTATGTGTACGATGTGCTCCTGCCTTAGACTATGGGTATGATGTGCTCCTGCCTTAGACTATATGTATGATGTGCTCCTGCCTTAGACTATGTGTATGATGTGCTCCTGCCTTAGACTATGTGTATGATGTGCTCCTGCCTTAGACTATATGTATGATGTGCTCCTGCCTTAGACTATATGTATGATGTGCTCCTGCCTTAGACTATGTGTATGATGTGCTCCTGCCTTAGACTATGTGTATGATGTGCTCCTGCCTTAGACTATATGTATGATGTGCTCCTGCCTTAGACTATATGTATGATGTGCTCCTGCCTTAGACTATGTGTATGATGTGCTCCTGCCTTAGACTATATGTATGATGTGCTCCTGCCTTAGACTATGTGTATGATGTGCTCCTGCCTTAGACTATGTGTAGGATGTGCTCCTGCTTTACACTATATGTATGATGTGCTCCTGCCTTAGACTATATGTATGATGTGCTCCTGCCTTAGACTATATGTATGATGTGCTCCTGCCTTAGACTATGTGTATGATGTGCTCCTGCCTTAGACTATGTGTACGATATGCTCCTGCTTTACACTATATGTATGATGTGCTCCTGCTTTAGACTATATGTATGATGTGCTCCTGCCTTAGACTATGTGTATGATGTGCTCCTGCCTTAGACTATATGTATGATGTGCTCCTGCCTTAGACTATGTGTATGATGTGCTCCTGCCTTAGACTATGTGTATGATGTGCTCCTGCCTTAGACTATATGTATAATGTGCTCCTGCCTTAGACTATGTGTATGATGTGCTCCTGCCTTAGACTATGTGTATGATGTGCTCCTGCCTTAGACTATATGTATGATGTGCTCCTGCCTTAGACTGTGTGTATGATGTGCTCCTACCTTAGACTATGTGTATGATGTGCTCCTGCCTTAGACTATATGTATGATGTTCTCCAGCCATAGACTATGTGTATGATGAGCTCCTGCCTTAGATGATGTGTACGATGTGCTCCTGCCTTAGACTATGTGTACGATGTGCTCCTGCCTTAAACTATATGTATGATGTGCTACTGCCTTATACTATGTGTATGATGTGCTCCTACCTTAGACTATGTGTATGATGTGCTCCTGCCTTAGACTATGTGTATGATGTGCTCCTGCCTTAGATGATGTGTACGATGTGCTCCTGCCTTAAACTATATGTATGATGTGCTCCTGCCTTAGACTATATGTATGATGTGCTCCTGCCTTAGACTATATGTATGATGTGCTCCTGCCTTAGATGATGTGTACGATGTGCTCCTGCCTTAAACTATATGTATGATGTGCTCCTGCCTTAGACTATATGTATGATGTGCTCCTGCCTTAGATGATGTGTATGATGTGCTCCTGCCTTAGACTATGTGTATGATGTGCTCCTGCCTTAGACTATGTGTATGATGTGCTCCTGCCTTAGACTATGTGTATGATGTGCTCCTGCCTTAGACTATGTGTATGATGTGCTCCTGCCTTAGACTATATGTATGATGTGCTCCTGCCTTAGACTATATGTATGATGTGCTCCTGCCTTAGACTATATGTATGATGTGCTCCTGCCTTAGATGATGTGTATGATGTGCTCCTGCCTTAGACTATGTGTATGATGTGCTCCTGCCTTAGACTATGTGTATGATGTGCTCCTGCCTTAGACTATGTGTATGATGTGCTCCTGCCTTAGACTATGTGTATGATGTGCTCCTGCCTTAGACTATATGTATGATGTGCTCCTGCCTTAGACTATATGTATGATGTGCTCCTGCCTTAGACTATATGTATGATGTGCTCCTGCCTTATACTATGTGTATGATGTGCTCCTACCTTAGACTATGTGTATGATGTGCTCCTGCCTTAGACTATATGTATGATGTTCTCCAGCCTTAGACTATGTGTATGATGTGCTCCTGCCTTAGATGATGTGTACGATGTGCTCCTGCCTTAGACTATGTGTATGATGTGCTCCTGCCTTAAACTATATGTATGATGTGCTCCTGCCTTAGACTATATGTATGATGTGCTCCTGCCTTAGATGATGTGTATGATGTGCTCCTGCCTTAGACGATGTGTATGATAAGCTCCTGCCTTAGACTATGTGTATTATGTGCTCCTGCCTTAGACTATGTGTATGATGTGCTCCTGCCTTAGACTATGTGTATGATGTGCTCCTGCCTTAGACTATGTGTATGATGTGCTCCTGCCTTAGACTATATGTATGATGTGCTCCTGCCTTAGCCTATGTGTATGATGTGCTCCTGCCTTAGACTATATGTATGATGTGCACCTGCCTTAGACTATGTGTATGATGTGCTCCTGCCTTAGACTATATGTATGATGTGCTCCTGCCTTAGACTATGTGTATGATGTGCTCCTGCCTTAGACTATGTGTATGATGTGCTCCTGCCTTAGACTATATGTATGATGTTCTCCAGCCTTAGACTATGTGTATGATGTGCTCCTGCCTTAGATGACGTGTACGATGTGCTCCTGCCTTAGACTATGTGTACGATGTGCTCCTGCCTTAAACTATATGTATGATGTGCTACTGCCTTATACTATGTGTATGATGTGCTCCTACCTTAGACTATGTGTATGATGTGCTCCTGCCTTAGACTATATGTATGATGTTCTCCAGCCTTAGACTATGTGTATGATGTGCTCCTGCCTTAGATGATGTGTACGATGTGCTCCTGCCTTAAACTATATGTATGAAGTGTTCCTGCCTTAGACTATATGTATGATGTGCTCCTGCCTTAGATGATGTGTATGATGTGCTCCTGCCTTAGACTATGTGTATGATGTGCTCCTGCCTTAGACTATGTGTATGATGTGCTCCTGCCTCAGACTATGTGTATGATGTGCTCCTGCCTTAGACTATGTGTATGATGTGCTCCTGCCTTAGACTATATGTATGATGTGCTCCTGCCTTAGACTATATGTATGATGTGCTCCTGCCTTAGACTATATGTATGATGTGCTCCTGCCTTATACTATGTGTATGATGTGCTCCTACCTTAGACTATGTGTATGATGTGCTCCTGCCTTAGACTATATGTATGATGTTCTCCAGCCTTAGACTATGTGTATGATGTGCTCCTGCCTTAGATGATGTGTACGATGTGCTCCTGCCTTAGACTATGTGTACGATGTGCTCCTGCCTTAAACTATATGTATGATGTGCTCCTGCCTTAGACTATATGTATGATGTGCTCCTGCCTTAGATGATGTGTATGATGTGCTCCTGCCTTAGACGATGTGTATGATAAGCTCCTGCCTTAGACTATGTGTATGATGTGCTCCTGCCTTAGACTATATGTATGATGTGCTCCTGCCTTAGACTATGTGTACGATGTTCTCCTGCCTTAGACTATGTGTACGATGTGCTCCTGCCTTAGACTATGTGTATGATGTGCTCCTGCCTTAGACTATGTGTATGATGTGCTCCTGCCTTAGACTATGTGTATGATGTGCTCCTGCCTTAGACTATATGTATGATGTGCTCCTGCCTTAGACTATATGTATGATGTGCTCCTGCCTTAGACGATATGTATGATGTGCTCCTGCCTTAGACTATGTGTATGATGTGCTCCTGCCTTAGACTATGTGTATGATGTGCTCCTGCCTTAGACTATGTGTATGATGTGCTCCTGCCTTAGACTATGTGTATGATGTGCTCCTGCCTTAGACTATATGTATGATGTGCACCTGCCTTAGACTATGTGTATGATGTGCTCCTGCCTTAGACTATATGTATGATGTGCTCCTGCCTTAGACTATGTGTATGATGTGCTCCTGCCTTAGACTATGTGTATGATGTGCTCCTGCCTTAGACTATATGTATGATGTTCTCCAGCCTTAGACTATGTGTATGATGTGCTCCTGCCTTAGATGATGTGTACGATGTGCTCCTGCCTTAGACTATGTGTACGATGTGCTCCTGCCTTAAACTATATGTATGATGTGCTACTGCCTTATACTATGTGTATGATGTGCTCCTACCTTAGACTATGTGTATGATGTGCTCCTGCCTTAGACTATATGTATGATGTTCTCCAGCCTTAGACTATGTGTATGATGTGCTCCTGCCTTAGATGATGTGTACGATGTGCTCCTGCCTTAAACTATATGTATGAAGTGCTCCTGCCTTAGACTATATGTATGATGTGCTCCTGCCTTAGATGATGTGTATGATGTGCTCCTGCCTTAGACTATGTGTATGATGTGCTCCTGCCTTAGACTATGTGTATGATGTGCTCCTGCCTCAGACTATGTGTATGATGTGCTCCTGCCTTAGACTATGTGTATGATGTGCTCCTGCCTTAGACTATATGTATGATGTGCTCCTGCCTTAGACTATATGTATGATGTGCTCCTGCCTTAGACTATATGTATGATGTGCTCCTGCCTTATACTATGTGTATGATGTGCTCCTACCTTAGACTATGTGTATGATGTGCTCCTGCCTTAGACTATATGTATGATGTTCTCCAGCCTTAGACTATGTGTATGATGTGCTCCTGCCTTAGATGATGTGTACGATGTGCTCCTGCCTTAGACTATGTGTACGATGTGCTCCTGCCTTAAACTATATGTATGATGTGCTCCTGCCTTAGACTATATGTATGATGTGCTCCTGCCTTAGATGATGTGTATGATGTGCTCCTGCCTTAGACGATGTGTATGATAAGCTCCTGCCTTAGACTATGTGTATGATGTGCTCCTGCCTTAGACTATGTGTATGATGTGCTCCTGCCTTAGACTATGTGTACGATGTGCTCCTGCCTTAGACTATATGTATGATGTGCTCCTGCCTTAGACTATGTGTACGATGTTCTCCTGCCTTAGACTATGTGTACGATGTGCTCCTGCCTTAGACTATGTGTACGATGTGCTCCTGCCTTAGACTATGTGTATGATGTGCTCCTGCCTTAGACTATGTGTATGATGTGCTCCTGCCTTAGACTATATGTATGATGTGCTCCTGCCTTAGACTATATGTATGATGTGCTCCTGCCTTAGACGATATGTATGATGTGCTCCTGCCTTAGACTATGTGTATGATGTGCTCCTGCCTTAGACTATGTGTATGATGTGCTCCTGCCTTAGACTATGTGTATGATGTGCTCCTGCCTTAGACTATGTGTATGATGTGCTCCTGCCTTAGACTATATGTATGATGTGCTCCTGCCTTAGACTATATGTATGATGTGCTCCTGCCTTAGACTATGTGTATGATGTGCTCCTGCCTTAGACTATGTGTATGATGTGCTCCTGCCTTAGACTATGTGTATGATGTGCTCCTGCCTTAGACTATGTGTATGACGTGCTCCTGCCTTAGACTATATATATGATGTGCTCCTGCCTTAGCCTATGTGTATGATGTGCTCCTGCCTTAGACTATATGTATGATGTGCACCTGCCTTAGACTATGTGTATGATGTGCTCCTGCCTTAGACTATATGTATGATGTGCTCCTGCCTTAGACTATGTGTATGATGTTCTCCTGCCTTAGACTATGTGTATGATGTGCTCCTGCCTTAGACTATGTGTATGATGTGCTCCTGCCTTAGACTATGTGTATGATGTGCTCCTGCCTTAGAATATGTGTATGATGTGCTCCTGCCTTAGACTATATGTATGATGTGCTCCTGCCTTAGACTATATGTATGATGTGCTCCTGCCTTAGACTATGTGTATGATGTGCTCCTGCCTTAGACTATGTGTACGATGTGCTCCTGCTTTACACTATATGTATGATGTGCTCCTGCCTTAAACTATATGTATGATGTGCTCCTGCCTTAGACTATGTGTATGATGTGCTCCTGCCTTAGACTATATATATGATGTGCTCCTGCCTTAGACGATATGTATGATGTGCTCCTGCCTTAGACTATGGTGCTCCTGCCTTAGACTATGTGTATGATGTACCCCTGCCTTAGACTATGTGTATGATGTGCTCCTGCCTTAGACTATGTGTACGATGTGTTCCTGCTTTACACTATATGTATGATGTGCTCCTGCCTTAGACTATGTGTACGATGTGCTCCTGCCTTAGACTATATGTATGATGTGCTCCTGCCTTAGACTATGTGTATGATGTGCTCCTGCCTTAGACTATGTGTATGATGTGCTCCTGCCTTAGACTATGTGTATGATGTGCTCCTGCCTTAGATGATGTGTACGATGTGCTCCTGCCTTAGACTATGTGTACGATGTGCTCCTGCCTTAAACTATATGTATGATGTGCTACTGCCTTATACTATGTGTATGATGTGCTCCTACCTTAGACTATGTGTATGATGTGCTCCTGCCTTAGACTATATGTATGATGTTCTCCAGCCTTAGACTATGTGTATGATGTGCTCCTGCCTTAGATGATGTGTACGATGTGCTCCTGCCTTAAACTATATGTATGAAGTGCTCCTGCCTTAGACTATATGTATGATGTGCTCCTGCCTTAGATGATGTGTATGATGTGCTCCTGCCTTAGACTATGTGTATGATGTGCTCCTGCCTTAGACTATGTGTATGATGTGCTCCTGCCTCAGACTATGTGTATGATGTGCTCCTGCCTTAGACTATGTGTATGATGTGCTCCTGCCTTAGACTATATGTATGATGTGCTCCTGCCTTAGACTATATGTATGATGTGCTCCTGCCTTAGACTATATGTATGATGTGCTCCTGCCTTATACTATGTGTATGATGTGCTCCTACCTTAGACTATGTGTATGATGTGCTCCTGCCTTAGACTATATGTATGATGTTCTCCAGCCTTAGACTATGTGTATGATGTGCTCCTGCCTTAGATGATGTGTACGATGTGCTCCTGCCTTAGACTATGTGTACGATGTGCTCCTGCCTTAAACTATATGTATGATGTGCTCCTGCCTTAGACTATATGTATGATGTGCTCCTGCCTTAGATGATGTGTATGATGTGCTCCTGCCTTAGACGATGTGTATGATAAGCTCCTGCCTTAGACTATGTGTATGATGTGCTCCTGCCTTAGACTATGTGTATGATGTGCTCCTGCCTTAGACTATGTGTACGATGTGCTCCTGCCTTAGACTATATGTATGATGTGCTCCTGCCTTAGACTATGTGTACGATGTTCTCCTGCCTTAGACTATGTGTATGATGTGCTCCTGCCTTAGACTATGTGTATGATGTGCTCCTGCCTTAGACTATGTGTATGATGTGCTCCTGCCTTAGACTATATGTATGATGTGCACCTGCCTTAGACTATGTGTACGATGTTCTCCTGCCTTAGACTATGTGTATGATGTGCTCCTGCCTTAGACTATGTGTATGATGTGCTCCTGCCTTAGACTATGTGTATGATGTGCTCCTGCCTTAGACTATATGTATGATGTGCTCCTGCCTTAGATGATGTGTATGATGTGCTCCTGCCTTAGACTATGTGTATGATGTGCTCCTGCCTTAGACTATGTGTACGATGTGCTCCTGCCTTAGACTATGTGTATGATGTGCTCCTGCCTTAGACTATGTGTACGATGTGCTCCTGCCTTAAACTATATGTATGATGTGCTCCTGCCTTAGACTATATGTATGATGTGCTCCTGCCTTAGACTATGTGTATGATGTGCTCCTGCCTTAGACTATGTGTACGATGTGCTCCTGCTTTACACTATATGTATGATGTGCTCCTGCCTTAAACTATATGTATGATGTGCTCCTGCCTTAGACTATATGTATGATGTGCTCCTGCCTTAGACTATGTGTATGATGTGCTCCTGCCTTAGACTATATATATGATGTGCTCCTGCCTTAGACGATATGTATGATGTGCTCCTGCCTTAGACTATGGTGCTCCTGCCTTAGACTATGTGTATGATGTACCCCTGCCTTAGACTATGTGTATGATGTGCTCCTGCCTTAGACTATGTGTACGATGTGTTCCTGCTTTACACTATATGTATGATGTGCTCCTGCCTTAGACTATGTGTACGATGTGCTCCTGCCTTAGACTATATGTATGATGTGCTCCTGCCTTAGACTATGTGCATGATGTGCTCCTGCCTTAGACTATGTGTATGATGTGCTCCTGCCTTAGACTATGTGTATGATGTGCTACTGCTTTACACTATATGTATGATGTGCTCCTGCCTTAGACTATATGTATGATGTGCTCCTGCCTTAGACTATATGTATGATGTGCTCCCGCCTTAGACTATGTGTATGATGTGCTCCTGCCTTAGACTGTGTACGATGTGCTCCTGCTTTACACTATATGTATGATGTGCTCCTGCCTTAGACTATATGTATGATGTGCTCCTGACTTAGACTATATGTATGATGTGCTCCTGCCTTAGACTATGTGTATGATGTGCTCCTCCCTTAGACTATATGTATGATGTGCTCCTGCCTTAGACGATATGTATGATGTGCTCCTGCCTTAGACTATGTGTATGATGTGCTCCTGCCTTAGACTATGTGTATGATGTGCTCCTGCTTTACACTATATGTATGATGTGCTCCTGCCTTAGACTATGTGTACGATGTGCTCCTGCCTTAGACTATATGTATGATGTGCTCCTGCCTTAGACTATGTGTATGATGTGCTCCTGCCTTAGACTATATGTATGATGTGCTCCTGCCTTAGATTATGTGTATTATGTGCTCCTGCCTTAGACTATATGTATAATGTGCTCCTGCTTTACACTATATGTATGATGTGCTCCTGCTTTACACTATATGTATGATGTGCTCCTGCCTTAGACTATGTGTATGATGTGCTCCTGCCTTAGACTATGTGTATGATGTGCTCCTGCCTTAGACTATATGTATGATGTTCTCCTGCCTTAGACTATGTGTATGATGTGCTCCTGCCTTAGACTATGTGTATGATGTGCGCCTGCCTTAGACTATATGTATGATGTGCTCCTGCCTTAGACTATATGTATGATGTGCTCCTGCCTTAGACTATATGTATGATGTGCTCCTGCCTTCGACTATGTGTATGATGTGCTCCTGCCTTAGACTATGTATATGATGTGCTCCTGCCTTAGACTATATGTATGATGTGCTCCTGCCTTAGACTATGTGTATGATGTGCCCCTGCCTTAGACGATGTATATGATGTGCTCCTGCCTTAGACTATGTGTACAATGTGCTCCTGCCTTAGACTATTTGAATGATGTGCTCCTGCCTTAGACTATGTGTACGATGTGCTCCTACCTTAGACTATTTGTATGATGTGCTCCTGCCTTAGACTATATATATGATGTGCTCCTGCCTTAGACGATATGTATGATGTGCACCTGCCTTAGACTATGTGTATGATGTGCTCCTGCCTTAGACTATATATATGATGTGCTCCTGCGTTAGACGATATGTATGATGTGCACCTGCCTTAGACTATGTGTATGATGTGCTCCTGCCTTAGACTATATGTATGATGTGCTCCTGCCTTAGACTATGTGTATGATGTTCTCTTGCCTTAGACTATATGTATGATGTGTTCCTGCCTTAGACTATGTGTATGATGTGCTCCTGCCTTAGAATATGTGTATGATGTGCTCCTGCCTTAGACTATATGTATGATGTGCTCCTGCCATAGACTATATGTATTATGTGCTCCTGCCTTAGACTATATGTATGATGTGTTCCTGCCTTAGACTATGTGTATGATGTGCTCCTGTCTTAGACTATGTGTATGATGTGCTCCTGCTTTACACTATATGTATGATGTGCTCCTGCCTTAGACTATATGTATGATGTGCTCCTGCCTTAGACTATATGTATGATGTGCTCCTGCCTTAGACTATGTGTATGATGTGCTCCTGCCTTAGACTATGTGTACGATGTGCTCCTGATTTACACTATATGTATGATGTGCTCCTGCCTTAGACTATATGTATGATGTGCTCCTGCCTTAGACTAAATGTATGATGTGCTCCTGCCTTAGACTATGTGTATGATGTGCTCCTGCCTTAGACTATATGTATGATGTGCTCCTGCCTTAGACGATATGTCTGATGTGCTCCTGCCTTAGACTATGGTGCTCCTGCCTTAGACTATGTGTATGATGTGCTCCTGCCTTAGACTATGTGTATGATGTGCTCCTGCCTTAGACTATGTGTACGATGTGCTCCTGCCTTAGACTATGGGTATGATGTGCTCCTGCCTTAGACTATATGTATGATGTGCTCCTGCCTTAGACTATGTGTATGATGTGCTCCTGCCTTAGACTATGTGTATGATGTGCTCCTGCCTTAGACTATATGTATGATGTGCTCCTGCCTTAGACTATATGTATGATGTGCTCCTGCCTTAGACTATGTGTATGATGTGCTCCTGCCTTAGACTATGTGTATGATGTGCTCCTGCCTTAGACTATATGTATGATGTGCTCCTGCCTTAGACTATATGTATGATGTGCTCCTGCCTTAGACTATGTGTATGATGTGCTCCTGCCTTAGACTATATGTATGATGTGCTCCTGCCTTAGACTATGTGTATGATGTGCTCCTGCCTTAGACTATGTGTAGGATGTGCTCCTGCTTTACACTATATGTATGATGTGCTCCTGCCTTAGACTATATGTATGATGTGCTCCTGCCTTAGACTATATGTATGATGTGCTCCTGCCTTAGACTATGTGTATGATGTGCTCCTGCCTTAGACTATGTGTACGATATGCTCCTGCTTTACACTATATGTATGATGTGCTCCTGCTTTAGACTATATGTATGATGTGCTCCTGCCTTAGACTATGTGTATGATGTGCTCCTGCCTTAGACTATATGTATGATGTGCTCCTGCCTTAGACTATGTGTATGATGTGCTCCTGCCTTAGACTATGTGTATGATGTGCTCCTGCCTTAGACTATATGTATAATGTGCTCCTGCCTTAGACTATGTGTATGATGTGCTCCTGCCTTAGACTATGTGTATGATGTGCTCCTGCCTTAGACTATATGTATGATGTGCTCCTGCCTTAGACTATGTGTATGATGTGCTCCTGCCTTAGACTATGTGTATGATGTGCTCCTGCCTTAGACTATGTGTATGATGTGCTCCTGCCTTAGACTATGTGTATGATGTGCTCCTGCCTTAGACTATGTGTATGATGTGCTCCTGCCTTAGACTATATGTATGATGTGCTCCTGCCTTAGACTATGTGTATGATGTTCTCCTACCTTAGACTATATGTATGATGTGCTCCTGCCTTAGACTATGTGTATGATGTGCTCCTGCCTTAGAATATGTGTATGATGTGCTCCTGCCTTAGACTATATGTATGATGTGCTCCTGCCTTAGACTATATGTATGATGTGCTCCCGCCTTAGACTATGTGTATGATGTGCTCCTGCCTTAGACTGTGTACGATGTGCTCCTGCTTTACACTATATGTATGATGTGCTCCTGCCTTAGACTATATGTATGATGTGCTCCTGACTTAGACTATATGTATGATGTGCTCCTGCCTTAGACTATGTGTATGATGTGCTCCTGCCTTAGACTATATGTATGATGTGCTCCTGCCTTAGACGATATGTATGATGTGCTCCTGCCTTAGACTATGTGTATGATGTGCTCCTGCCTTAGACTATGTGTACGATGTGCTCCTGCCTTAGACTATATGTATGATGTGCTCCTGCCTTAGACTATGTGTACGATGTGCTCCTGCCTTAGACTATATGTATGATGTGCTCCTGCCTTAGACTATGTGTATGATGTGCTCCTGCCTTAGACTATATGTATGATGTGCTCCTGCCTTAGATTATGTGTATTATGTGCTCCTGCCTTAGACTATATGTATGATGTGCTCCTGCTTTACACTATTTGTATGATGTGCTCCTGCTTTACACTAAATGTATGATGTGCTCCTGCCTTAGACTATGTGTATGATGTGCTCCTGCCTTAGACTATGTGTATGATGTGCTCCTGCCTTAGACTATGTGTATGATGTGCTCCTGCCTTAGACTATGTGTATGATGTGCTCCTGCCTTAGACTATATGTATGATGTGCACCTGCCTTAGACTATGTGTATGATGTGCTCCTGCCTTAGACTATATGTATGATGTGCTCCTGCCTTAGACTATGTGTATGATGTTCTCCTGCCTTAGACTATATGTATGATGTGCTCCTGCCTTAGATTATGTGTATGATGTGCTCCTGCCTTAGAATATGTGTATGATGTGCTCCTGCCTTAGACTATATGTATGATGTGCTCCTGCCTTAGACTATATGTATGATGTGCTCCCGCCTTAGACTATGTGTATGATGTGCTCCTGCCTTAGACTGTGTACGATGTGCTCCTGCTTTACACTATATGTATGATGTGCTCCTGCCTTAGACTATCTGTATGATGTGCTCCTGACTTAGACTATATGTATGATGTGCTCCTGCCTTAGACTATGTGTATGATGTGCTCCTGCCTTAGACTATATGTATGATGTGCTCCTGCCTTAGACGATATGTATGATGTGCTCCTGCCTTAGACTATGTGTATGATGTGCTCCTGCCTTAGACTATGTGTACGATGTGCTCCTGCTTTACACTATATGTATAATGTGCTCCTGCCTTAGACTATGTGTACGATGTGCTCCTGCCTTAGACTATATGTATGATGTGCTCCTGCCTTAGACTATGTGTATGATGTGCTCCTGCCTTAGACTATATGTATGATGTGCTCCTGCCTTAGATTATGTGTATTATGTGCTCCTGCCTTAGACTATATGTATGATGTGCTCCTGCTTTACACTATATGTATGATGTGCTCCTGCTTTACACTATATGTATGATGTGCTCCTGCCTTAGACTATGTGTATGATGTGCTCCTGCCTTAGAATATGTGTATGATGTGCGCCTGCCTTAGACTATATGTATGATGTGCTCCTGCCTTAGACTATAGGTATGATGTGCTCCTGCCTTAGACTATATGTATGATGTGCTCCTGCCTTAGACTATGTGTATGATGTGCTCCTGCCTTAGACTATATGTATGATGTGCTCCTGCCTTAGACTATATGTATGATGTGCTCCTGCCTTAGACTATGTGTACGATGTGCTCCTGCCTTAGACTATATGTATGATGTGCTCCTGCCTTAGACTATGTGTATGATGTGCTCCTGCCTTAGACTATATGTATGATGTGCTCCTGCCTTAGACGATGTATATGATGTGCTCCTGCCTTAGACTATATGTATGATGTGCTCCTGCCTTAGACTATGTGTATGATGTGCCCCTGCCTTAGACGATGTATATGATGTGCTCCTGCCTTAGACTATGTGTACAATGTGCTCCTGCCTTAGACTATTTGAATGATGTGCTCCTGCCATAGACTATGTGTACGATGTGCTCCTACCTTAGACTATTTTTATGATGTGCTCCTGCCTTAGACTATATATATGATGTGCTCCTGCCTTAGACGATATGTATGATGTGCACCTGCCTTAGACTATGTGTATGATGTGCTCCTGCCTTAGACTATATATATGATTTGCTCCTGCGTTAGATGATATGTATGATGTGCACCTGTCTTAGACTATGTGTATGATGTGCTCCTGCCTTAGACTATATGTATGATGTGCTCCTGCCTTAGACTATGTGTATGATGTTCTCCTGCCTTAGACTATATGTATGATGTGTTCCTGCCTTAGACTATGTGTATGATGTGCTCCTGCCTTAGAATATGTGTATGATGTGCTCCTGCCTTAGACTATATGTATGATGTGCTCCTGCCATAGACTATATGTATTATGTGCTCCTGCCTTAGACTATATGTATGATGTGTTCCTGCCTTAGACTATGTGTATGATGTGCTCCTGTCTTAGACTATGTGTATGATGTGCTCCTGCTTTACACTATATGTATGATGTGCTCCTGCCTTAGACTATATGTATGATGTGCTCCTGCCTTAGACTATATGTATGATGTGCTCCTGCCTTAGACTATGTGTATGATGTGCTCCTGCCTTAGACTATGTGTACGATGTGCTCCTGCTTTACACTATATGTATGATGTGCTCCTGCCTTAGACTATATGTATGATGTGCTCCTGTCATAGACTATATGTATGATGTGCTCCTGCCTTAGACTATGTGTATGATGTGCTCCTGCCTTAGACTATATGTATGATGTGCTCCTGCCTTAGACGATATGTATGATGTGCTCCTGCCTTAGACTATGGTGCTCCTGCCTTAGACTATGTGTATGATGTGCTCCTGCCTTAGACTATGTGTATGATGTGCTCCTGCCTTAGACTATATGTATGATGTGCTCCTGCCTTAGACTATGTGTATGATGTGCTCCTGCCTTAGACTATGTGTATGATGTGCTCCTGCCTTAGACTATATGTATGATGTGCTCCTGCCTTAGACTATGTGTATGATGTGCTCCTGCCTTAGACTATATGTATGATGTGCTCCTGCCTTAGACTATGTGTATGATGTTCTCCTGCCTTAGACTATATGTATGATGTGCTCCTGCCTTAGACTATGTGTATGATGTGCTCCTGCCTTAGAATATGTGTATGATGTGCTCCTGCCTTAGACTATATGTATGATGTGCTCCTGCCTTAGACTATATGTATGATGTGCTCCTGCCTTAGACTATGTGTGTGATGTGCTCCTGCCTTAGACTATGTGTACGATGTGCTCCTGCTTTACACTATATGTATGATGTGCTCCTGCCTTAGACTATATGTATGATGTGCTCCTGCCTTAGACTATGTGTATGATGTGCGCCTGCCTTAGACTATATGTATGATGTGCTCCTGCCTTAGACTATAGGTATGATGTGCTCCTGCCTTAGACTATATGTATGATGTGCTCCTGCCTTAGACTATGTGTATGATGTGCTCCTGCCTTAGACTATATGTATGATGTGCTCCTGCCTTAGACTATATGTATGATGTGCTCCTGCCTTAGACTATGTGTACGATGTGCTCCTGCCTTAGACTATATGTATGATGTGCTCCTGCCTTAGACTATGTGTATGATGTGCTCCTGCCTTAGACTATATGTATGATGTGCTCCTGCCTTAGACGATGTATATGATGTGCTCCTGCCTTAGACTATATGTGTGATGTGCTCCTGCCTTAGACTATGTGTATGATGTGCCCCTGCCTTAGACGATGTATATGATGTGTTCCTGCCTTAGACTATGTGTACAATGTGCTCCTGCCTTAGACTATTTGAATGATGTGCTCCTGCCTTAGACTATGTGTACGATGTGCTCCTACCTTAGACTATTTGTATGATGTGCTCCTGCCTTAGACTATATATATGATGTGCTCCTGCCTTAGACGATATGTATGATGTGCACCTGCCTTAGACTATGTGTATAATGTGCTCCTCCCTTAGACTATATATATGATGTGCTCCTGCGTTAGACGATATGTATGATGTGCACCTGTCTTAGACTATGTGTATGATGTGCTCCTGCCTTAGACTATATGTATGATGTGCTCCTGCCTTAGACTATGTGTATGATGTTCTCCTGCCTTAGACTATATGTATGATGTGTTCCTGCCTTAGACTATGTGTATGATGTGCTCCTGCCTTAGAATATGTGTATGATGTGCTCCTGCCTTAGACTATATGTATGATGTGCTCCTGCCATAGACTATATGTATTATGTGCTCCTGCCTTAGACTATATGTATGATGTGTTCCTGCCTTAGACTATGTGTATGATGTGCTCCTGTCTTAGACTATGTGTATGATGTGCTCCTGCTTTACACTATATGTATGATGTGCTCCTGCCTTAGACTATATGTATGATGTGCTCCTGCCTTAGACTATATGTATGATGTGCTCCTGCCTTAGACTATGTGTATGATGTGCTCCTGCCTTAGACTATGTGTACGATGTGCTCCTGCTTTACACTATATGTATGATGTGCTCCTGCCTTAGACTATATGTATGATGTGCTCCTGTCTTAGACTATATGTATGATGTGCTCCTGCCTTAGACTATGTGTATGATGTGCTCCTGCCTTAGACTATATGTATGATGTGCTCCTGCCTTAGACGATATGTATGGTGTGCTCCTGCCTTAGACTATGGTGCTCCTGCCTTAGACTATGTGTATGATGTGCTCCTGCCTTAGACTATGTGTATGATGTGCTCCTGCCTTAGACTATGTGTACGATGTGCTCCTGCCTTAGACTATATGTATGATGTGCTCCTGCCTTAGACTATGGGTATGATGTGCTCCTGCCTTAGACTATATGTATGATGTGCTCCTGCCTTAGACTATGTGTATGATGTGCTCCTGCCTTAGACTATGTGTATGATGTGCTCCTGCCTTAGACTATATGTATGATGTGCTCCTGCCTTAGACTATGTGTATGATGTGCTCCTGCCTTAGACTATGTGTATGATGTGCTCCTGCCTTAGACTATATGTATGATGTGCTCCTGCCTTAGACTATGTGTATGATGTGCTCCTGCCTTAGACTATATGTATGATGTGCACCTGCCTTAGACTATGTGTATGATGTGCTCCTGCCTTAGACTATATGTATGATGTGCTCCTGCCTTAGACTATGTGTATGATGTTCTCCTGCCTTAGACTATATGTATGTTGTGCTCCTGCCTTAGACTATGTGTATGATGTGCTCCTGCCTTAGAATATGTGTATGATGTGCTCCTGCCTTAGACTATATGTATGATGTGCTCCTGCCTTAGACTATATGTATGATGTGCTCCTGCCTTAGACTATGTGTGTGATGTGCTCCTGCCTTAGACTATGTGTACGATGTGCTCCTGCTTTACACTATATGTATGATGTGCTCCTGCCTTAGACTATATGTATGATGTGCTCCTGCCTTAGACTATATGTATGATGTGCTCCAGCCTTAGACTATGTGTATGATGTGCTCCTGCCTTAGACTATATGTATGATGTGCTCCTGCCTTAGACGATATGTATGATGTGCTCCTGCCTTAGACTATGGTGTTCCTGCCTTAGACTATGTGTATGATGTGCTCCTGCCTTAGACTATGTGTATGATGTGCTCCTGCCTTAGACTATGTGTACGATGTGCTCCTGCCTTAGACTATGTGTATGATGTGCTCCTGCCTTAGACTATGTGTATGATGTGCTCCTGCCTTAGACTATATGTATGATGTGCTCCTGCCTTAGACTATATGTATGATGTGCTCCTGCCTTAGACTATGTGTATGATGTGCTCCTGCCTTAGACTATGTGTATGATGTGCTCCTGCCTTAGACTATGTGTATGATGTGCTCCTGCTTTACACTATATGTATGATGTACTCCTGCCTTAGACTATATGTATGATGTGCTCCTGCCTTAGACTATATGTATGATGTGCTCCTGCCTTAGACTATGTGTATGATGTGCTCCTGCCTTAGACTTTGTGTATGATGTGCTCCTGCTTTACACTATATGTATGATGTGCTCCTGACTTAGACTATATGTATGATGTGCTCCTGCCTTAGACTATATGTATGATGTGCTCCTGCCTTAGACTATGTGTATGATGTGCTCCTGCCTTAGACTATATGTATGATGAGCTCCTGCCTTAGACGATATGTATGATGTGCTCCTGCCTTAGACTATGGTGCTCCTGCCTTAGACTATGTGTATGATGTGCTCCTGCCTTAGACTATGTGTATGATGTGCTCCTGCCTTAGACTATGTGTACGATGTGCTCCTGCCTTAGACTATATGTATGATGTGCTCCTGCCTTAGACTATGGGTATGATGTGCTCCTGCCTTAGACTATATGTATGATGTGCTCCTGCCTTAGACTATGTGTATAATGTGCTCCTGCCTTAGACTATGTGTATGATGTGCTCCTGCCTTACACTATATGTATGATGTGCTCCTGCCTTAGACTATGTGTATGATGTGCTCCTGCCTTAGACTATGTGTATGATGTGCTCCTGCCTTAGACTATGTGTATGATGTGCTCCTGCCTTAGACTATGTGTATGATGTGCTCCTGCCTTAGACTATGTGTATGATGTGCTCCTACCTTAGACTATATGTATGATGTGCTCCTGCCTTAGACTATGTGTATGATGTGCTCCTGCCTTAGACTATGTGTATGATGTGCTCCTGCCTTAGACTATGTGTATGATGTGCTCCTGCCTTAGACTATGTGTATGATGTGCTCCTGCCTTAGACTATGTGTATGATGTGCTCCTGCCTTAGACTATATGTATGATGTGCACCTGCCTTAGACTATGTGTATGATGTGCTCCTGCCTTAGACTATATGTATGATGTGCTCCTGCCTTAGACTATGTGTATGATGTTCTCCTGCCTTAGACTATATGTATGATGTGCTCCTGCCTTAGACTATGTGTATGATGTGCTCCTGTTTTAGAATATGTGTATGATGTGCTCCTGCCTTAGACTATATGTATGATGTGCTCCTGCCTTAGATTATATGTATGATGTGCTCCTGCCTTAGACTATGTGTATGATGTGCTCCTGCCTTAGACTATGTGTAAGATGTGCTCCTGCTTTACACTATATGTATGATGTGCTCCTGCCTTAGACTATATGTATGATGTGCTCCTGCCTTAGACTATATGTATGATGTGCTCCTGCCTTAGACTATGTGTATGATGTGCTCCTGCCTTAGACTATATGTATGATGTGCTCCTGCCTTAGACGATATGTATGATGTGCTCCTGCCTTAGACTATGGTGTTCCTGCCTTAGACTATGTGTATGATGTGCTCCTGCCTTAGACTATGTGTATGATGCGCTCCTGCCTTAGACTATGTGTACGATGTGCTCCTGCCTTAGACTATATGTATGATGTGCTCCTGCCTTAGACTATGTGTATGATGTGCTCCTGCCTTAGACTATATGTATGATGTGCTCCTGCCTTAGACTATGTGTATGATGTGCTCCTGCCTTAGACTATGTGTATGATGTGCTCCTGCCTTAGACTATATGTATGATGTGCTCCTGCCTTAGACTATGTGTATGATGTGCTCCTGCCTTTGACTATGTGTATGATGTGCTCCTGCCTTAGACTATGTGTATGATGTGCTCCTGCCTTAGACTATGTGTATGATGTGCTCCTGCCTTAGACTATGTGTATGATGTGCTCCTGCCTTAGACTATATGTATGATGTGCACCTGCCTTAGACTATGTGTATGATGTGCTCCTGCCTTAGACTATATGTATGATGTGCTCCTGCCTTAGACTATGTGTATGATGTTCTCCTGCCTTAGACTATATGTATGATGTGCTCCTGCCTTAGACTATGTGTATGATGTGCTCCTGCCTTAGAATATGTGTATGATGTGCTCCTGCCTTAGACTATATGTATGATGTGCTCCTGCCTTAGATTATATGTATGATGTGCTCCTGCCTTAGACTATGTGTATGATGTGCTCCTGCCTTAGACTATGTGTACGATGTGCTCCTGCTTTACACTATATGTATGATGTGCTCCTGCCTTAGACTATATGTATGATGTGCTCCTGCCTTAGACTATGTGTATGATGTGCTCCTGCCTTAGACTATGTGTACGATGTGCTCCTGCTTTACACTATATGTATGATGTGCTCCTGCCTTAGACTATATGTATGATGTGCTCCTGCCTTAGACTATATGTATGATGTGCTCCTGCCTTAGACTTTGTGTATGATGTGCTCCTGCCTTAGACTATGTGTATGATGTGCTCCTGCCTTAGACTATGTGTATGATGTGCTCCTGCCTTAGACTATATGTATGATGTGCACCTGCCTTAGACTATGTGTATGATGTGCTCCTGCCTTAGACTATATGTATGATGTGCTCCTGCCTTAGACTATGTGTATGATGTTCTCCTGCCTTAGACTATATGTATGATGTGCTCCTGCCTTAGACTATGTGTATGATGTGCTCCTGTTTTAGAATATGTGTATGATGTGCTCCTGCCTTAGACTATATGTATGATGTGCTCCTGCCTTAGATTATATGTATGATGTGCTCCTGCCTTAGACTATGTGTATGATGTGCTCCTGCCTTAGACTATGTGTAAGATGTGCTCCTGCTTTACACTATATGTATGATGTGCTCCTGCCTTAGACTATATGTATGATGTGCTCCTGCCTTAGACTATATGTATGATGTGCTCCTGCCTTAGACTATGTGTATGATGTGCTCCTGCCTTAGACTATATGTATGATGTGCTCCTGCCTTAGACGATATGTATGATGTGCTCCTGCCTTAGACTATGGTGTTCCTGCCTTAGACTATGTGTATGATGTGCTCCTGCCTTAGACTATGTGTATGATGCGCTCCTGCCTTAGACTATGTGTACGATGTGCTCCTGCCTTAGACTATATGTATGATGTGCTCCTGCCTTAGACTATGTGTATGATGTGCTCCTGCCTTAGACTATATGTATGATGTGCTCCTGCCTTAGACTATGTGTATGATGTGCTCCTGCCTTAGACTATGTGTATGATGTGCTCCTGCCTTAGACTATATGTATGATGTGCTCCTGCCTTAGACTATGTGTATGATGTGCTCCTGCCTTAGACTATGTGTATGATGTGCTCCTGCCTTAGACTATGTGTATGATGTGCTCCTGCCTTAGACTATGTGTATGATGTGCTCCTGCCTTAGACTATGTGTATGATGTGCTCCTGCCTTAGACTATATGTATGATGTGCACCTGCCTTAGACTATGTGTATGATGTGCTCCTGCCTTAGACTATATGTATGATGTGCTCCTGCCTTAGACTATGTGTATGATGTTCTCCTGCCTTAGACTATATGTATGATGTGCTCCTGCCTTAGACTATGTGTATGATGTGCTCCTGCCTTAGAATATGTGTATGATGTGCTCCTGCCTTAGACTATATGTATGATGTGCTCCTGCCTTAGATTATATGTATGATGTGCTCCTGCCTTAGACTATGTGTATGATGTGCTCCTGCCTTAGACTATGTGTACGATGTGCTCCTGCTTTACACTATATGTATGATGTGCTCCTGCCTTAGACTATATGTATGATGTGCTCCTGCCTTAGACTATGTGTATGATGTGCTCCTGCCTTAGACTATGTGTACGATGTGCTCCTGCTTTACACTATATGTATGATGTGCTCCTGCCTTAGACTATATGTATGATGTGCTCCTGCCTTAGACTATATGTATGATGTGCTCCTGCCTTAGACTATGTGTATGATGTGCTCCTGCCTTAGACTATGTGTATGATGTGCTCCTGCCTTAGACTATGTGTATGATGTGCTCCTGCCTTAGACTATATGTATGATGTGCACCTGCCTTAGACTATGTGTATGATGTGCTCCTGCCTTAGACTATATGTATGATGTGCTCCTGCCTTAGACTATGTGTATGATGTTCTCCTGCCTTAGACTATATGTATGATGTGCTCCTGCCTTAGACTATGTGTATGATGTGCTCCTGTTTTAGAATATGTGTATGATGTGCTCCTGCCTTAGACTATATGTATGATGTGCTCCTGCCTTAGATTATATGTATGATGTGCTCCTGCCTTAGACTATGTGTATGATGTGCTCCTGCCTTAGACTATGTGTAAGATGTGCTCCTGCTTTACACTATATGTATGATGTGCTCCTGCCTTAGACTATATGTATGATGTGCTCCTGCCTTAGACTATATGTATGATGTGCTCCTGCCTTAGACTATGTGTATGATGTGCTCCTGCCTTAGACTATATGTATGATGTGCTCCTGCCTTAGACGATATGTATGATGTGCTCCTGCCTTAGACTATGGTGTTCCTGCCTTAGACTATGTGTATGATGTGCTCCTGCCTTAGACTATGTGTATGATGCGCTCCTGCCTTAGACTATGTGTACGATGTGCTCCTGCCTTAGACTATATGTATGATGTGCTCCTGCCTTAGACTATGTGTATGATGTGCTCCTGCCTTAGACTATATGTATGATGTGCTCCTGCCTTAGACTATGTGTATGATGTGCTCCTGCCTTAGACTATGTGTATGATGTGCTCCTGCCTTAGACTATATGTATGATGTGCTCCTGCCTTAGACTATGTGTATGATGTGCTCCTGCCTTAGACTATGTGTATGATGTGCTCCTGCCTTAGACTATGTGTATGATGTGCTCCTGCCTTAGACTATGTGTATGATGTGCTCCTGCCTTAGACTATGTGTATGATGTGCTCCTGCCTTAGACTATATGTATGATGTGCACCTGCCTTAGACTATGTGTATGATGTGCTCCTGCCTTAGACTATATGTATGATGTGCTCCTGCCTTAGACTATGTGTATGATGTTCTCCTGCCTTAGACTATATGTATGATGTGCTCCTGCCTTAGACTATGTGTATGATGTGCTCCTGCCTTAGAATATGTGTATGATGTGCTCCTGCCTTAGACTATATGTATGATGTGCTCCTGCCTTAGATTATATGTATGATGTGCTCCTGCCTTAGACTATGTGTATGATGTGCTCCTGCCTTAGACTATGTGTACGATGTGCTCCTGCTTTACACTATATGTATGATGTGCTCCTGCCTTAGACTATATGTATGATGTGCTCCTGCCTTAGACTATGTGTATGATGTGCTCCTGCCTTAGACTATGTGTACGATGTGCTCCTGCTTTACACTATATGTATGATGTGCTCCTGCCTTAGACTATATGTATGATGTGCTCCTGCCTTAGACTATATGTATGATGTGCTCCTGCCTTAGACTATGTGTATGATGTGCTCCTGCCTTAGACTATGTGTATGATGTGCTCCTGCCTTAGACTATGTGTATGATGTGCTCCTGCCTTAGACTATATGTATGATGTGCACCTGCCTTAGACTATGTGTATGATGTGCTCCTGCCTTAGACTATATGTATGATGTGCTCCTGCCTTAGACTATGTGTATGATGTTCTCCTGCCTTAGACTATATGTATGATGTGCTCCTGCCTTAGACTATGTGTATGATGTGCTCCTGTTTTAGAATATGTGTATGATGTGCTCCTGCCTTAGACTATATGTATGATGTGCTCCTGCCTTAGATTATATGTATGATGTGCTCCTGCCTTAGACTATGTGTATGATGTGCTCCTGCCTTAGACTATGTGTAAGATGTGCTCCTGCTTTACACTATATGTATGATGTGCTCCTGCCTTAGACTATATGTATGATGTGCTCCTGCCTTAGACTATATGTATGATGTGCTCCTGCCTTAGACTATGTGTATGATGTGCTCCTGCCTTAGACTATATGTATGATGTGCTCCTGCCTTAGACGATATGTATGATGTGCTCCTGCCTTAGACTATGGTGTTCCTGCCTTAGACTATGTGTATGATGTGCTCCTGCCTTAGACTATGTGTATGATGCGCTCCTGCCTTAGACTATGTGTACGATGTGCTCCTGCCTTAGACTATATGTATGATGTGCTCCTGCCTTAGACTATGTGTATGATGTGCTCCTGCCTTAGACTATATGTATGATGTGCTCCTGCCTTAGACTATGTGTATGATGTGCTCCTGCCTTAGACTATGTGTATGATGTGCTCCTGCCTTAGACTATATGTATGATGTGCTCCTGCCTTAGACTATGTGTATGATGTGCTCCTGCCTTAGACTATGTGTATGATGTGCTCCTGCCTTAGACTATGTGTATGATGTGCTCCTGCCTTAGACTATGTGTATGATGTGCTCCTGCCTTAGACTATGTGTATGATGTGCTCCTGCCTTAGACTATATGTATGATGTGCACCTGCCTTAGACTATGTGTATGATGTGCTCCTGCCTTAGACTATATGTATGATGTGCTCCTGCCTTAGACTATGTGTATGATGTTCTCCTGCCTTAGACTATATGTATGATGTGCTCCTGCCTTAGACTATGTGTATGATGTGCTCCTGCCTTAGAATATGTGTATGATGTGCTCCTGCCTTAGACTATATGTATGATGTGCTCCTGCCTTAGATTATATGTATGATGTGCTCCTGCCTTAGACTATGTGTATGATGTGCTCCTGCCTTAGACTATGTGTACGATGTGCTCCTGCTTTACACTATATGTATGATGTGCTCCTGCCTTAGACTATATGTATGATGTGCTCCTGCCTTAGACTATGTGTATGATGTGCTCCTGCCTTAGACTATGTGTACGATGTGCTCCTGCTTTACACTATATGTATGATGTGCTCCTGCCTTAGACTATATGTATGATGTGCTCCTGCCTTAGACTATATGTATGATGTGCTCCTGCCTTAGACTATGTGTATGATGTGCTCCTGCCTTAGACTATGTGTATGATGTGCTCCTGCCTTAGACTATGTGTATGATGTGCTCCTGCCTTAGACTATATGTATGATGTGCACCTGCCTTAGACTATGTGTATGATGTGCTCCTGCCTTAGACTATATGTATGATGTGCTCCTGCCTTAGACTATGTGTATGATGTTCTCCTGCCTTAGACTATATGTATGATGTGCTCCTGCCTTAGACTATGTGTATGATGTGCTCCTGTTTTAGAATATGTGTATGATGTGCTCCTGCCTTAGACTATATGTATGATGTGCTCCTGCCTTAGATTATATGTATGATGTGCTCCTGCCTTAGACTATGTGTATGATGTGCTCCTGCCTTAGACTATGTGTACGATGTGCTCCTGCTTTACACTATATGTATGATGTGCTCCTGCCTTAGACTATATGTATGATGTGCTCCTGCCTTAGACTATATGTATGATGTGCTCCTGCCTTAGACTATGTGTATGATGTGCTCCTGCCTTAGACTATATGTATGATGTGCTCCTGCCTTAGACGATATGTATGATGTGCTCCTGCCTTAGACTATGGTGTTCCTGCCTTAGACTATGTGTATGATGTGCTCCTGCCTTAGACTATGTGTATGATGCGCTCCTGCCTTAGACTATGTGTACGATGTGCTCCTGCCTTAGACTATGTGTATGATGTGCTCCTGCCTTAGACTATATGTATGATGTGCTCCTGCCTTAGACTATGTGTATGATGTGCTCCTGCCTTAGACTATGTGTATGATGTGCTCCTGCCTTAGACTATATGTATGATGTGCTCCTGCCTTAGACTATGTGTATGATGTGCTCCTGCCTTAGACTATGTGTATGATGTGCTCCTGCCTTAGACTATGTGTATGATGTGCTCCTGCCTTAGACTATGTGTATGATGTGCTCCTGCCTTAGACTATGTGTATAATGTGCTCCTGCCTTAGACTATATGTATGATGTGCACCTGCCTTAGACTATGTGTATGATGTGCTCCTGCCTTAGACTATATGTATGATGTGCTCCTGCCTTAGACTATGTGTATGTTGTGCTCCTGCCTTAGAATATGTGTATGATGTGCTCCTGCCTTAGACTATATGTATGATGTGCTCCTGCCTTAGATTATATGTATGATGTGCTACTGCCTTAGACTATGTGTATGATGTGCTCCTGCCTTAGACTATGTGTACGATGTGCTCCTGCTTTACACTATATGTATGATGTGCTCCTGCCTTAGACTATATGTATGATGTGCTCCTGCCTTAGACTATATGTATGATGTGCTCCTGCCTTAGACTATGTGTATGATGTGCTCCTGCCTTAGACTATATGTATGATGTGCTCCTGCCTTAGACGATATGTATGATGTGCTCCTGCCTTAGACTATGGTGTTCCTGCCTTAGACTATGTGTATGATGTGCTCCTGCCTTAGAATATGTGTATGATGTGCTCCTGCCTTAGACTATATGTATGATGTGCTCCTGCCTTAGATTATATGTATGATGTGCTCCTGCCTTAGACTATGTGTATGATGTGCTCCTGCCTTAGACTATGTGTACGATGTGCTCCTGCTTTACACTATATGTATGATGTGCTCCTGCCTTAGACTATATGTATGATGTGCTCCTGTCTTAGACTATATGTATGATGTGCTCCTGCCTTAGACTATGTGTATGATGTGCTCCTGCCTTAGACTATATGTATGATGTGCTCCTGCCTTAGACGATATGTATGGTGTGCTCCTGCCTTAGACTATGGTGCTCCTGCCTTAGACTATGTGTATGATGTGCTCCTGCCTTAGACTATGTGTATGATGTGCTCCTGCCTTAGACTATGTGTACGATGTGCTCCTGCCTTAGACTATATGTATGATGTGCTCCTGCCTTAGACTATGGGTATGATGTGCTCCTGCCTTAGACTATATGTATGATGTGCTCCTGCCTTAGACTATGTGTATGATGTGCTCCTGCCTTAGACTATGTGTATGATGTGCTCCTGCCTTAGACTATATGTATGATGTGCTCCTGCCTTAGACTATGTGTATGATGTGCTCCTGCCTTAGACTATGTGTATGATGTGCTCCTGCCTTAGACTATATGTATGATGTGCTCCTGCCTTAGACTATGTGTATGATGTGCTCCTGCCTTAGACTATATGTATGATGTGCACCTGCCTTAGACTATGTGTATGATGTGCTCCTGCCTTAGACTATATGTATGATGTGCTCCTGCCTTAGACTATGTGTATGATGTTCTCCTGCCTTAGACTATATGTATGTTGTGCTCCTGCCTTAGACTATGTGTATGATGTGCTCCTGCCTTAGAATATGTGTATGATGTGCTCCTGCCTTAGACTATATGTATGATGTGCTCCTGCCTTAGACTATATGTATGATGTGCTCCTGCCTTAGACTATGTGTGTGATGTGCTCCTGCCTTAGACTATGTGTACGATGTGCTCCTGCTTTACACTATATGTATGATGTGCTCCTGCCTTAGACTATATGTATGATGTGCTCCTGCCTTAGACTATATGTATGATGTGCTCCAGCCTTAGACTATGTGTATGATGTGCTCCTGCCTTAGACTATATGTATGATGTGCTCCTGCCTTAGACGATATGTATGATGTGCTCCTGCCTTAGACTATGGTGTTCCTGCCTTAGACTATGTGTATGATGTGCTCCTGCCTTAGACTATGTGTATGATGTGCTCCTGCCTTAGACTATGTGTACGATGTGCTCCTGCCTTAGACTATGTGTATGATGTGCTCCTGCCTTAGACTATGTGTATGATGTGCTCCTGCCTTAGACTATATGTATGATGTGCTCCTGCCTTAGACTATATGTATGATGTGCTCCTGCCTTAGACTATGTGTATGATGTGCTCCTGCCTTAGACTATGTGTATGATGTGCTCCTGCCTTAGACTATGTGTATGATGTGCTCCTGCTTTACACTATATGTATGATGTACTCCTGCCTTAGACTATATGTATGATGTGCTCCTGCCTTAGACTATATGTATGATGTGCTCCTGCCTTAGACTATGTGTATGATGTGCTCCTGCCTTAGACTTTGTGTATGATGTGCTCCTGCTTTACACTATATGTATGATGTGCTCCTGACTTAGACTATATGTATGATGTGCTCCTGCCTTAGACTATATGTATGATGTGCTCCTGCCTTAGACTATGTGTATGATGTGCTCCTGCCTTAGACTATATGTATGATGAGCTCCTGCCTTAGACGATATGTATGATGTGCTCCTGCCTTAGACTATGGTGCTCCTGCCTTAGACTATGTGTATGATGTGCTCCTGCCTTAGACTATGTGTATGATGTGCTCCTGCCTTAGACTATGTGTACGATGTGCTCCTGCCTTAGACTATATGTATGATGTGCTCCTGCCTTAGACTATGGGTATGATGTGCTCCTGCCTTAGACTATATGTATGATGTGCTCCTGCCTTAGACTATGTGTATAATGTGCTCCTGCCTTAGACTATGTGTATGATGTGCTCCTGCCTTACACTATATGTATGATGTGCTCCTGCCTTAGACTATGTGTATGATGTGCTCCTGCCTTAGACTATGTGTATGATGTGCTCCTGCCTTAGACTATGTGTATGATGTGCTCCTGCCTTAGACTATGTGTATGATGTGCTCCTGCCTTAGACTATGTGTATGATGTGCTCCTACCTTAGACTATATGTATGATGTGCTCCTGCCTTAGACTATGTGTATGATGTGCTCCTGCCTTAGACTATGTGTATGATGTGCTCCTGCCTTAGACTATGTGTATGATGTGCTCCTGCCTTAGACTATGTGTATGATGTGCTCCTGCCTTAGACTATGTGTATGATGTGCTCCTGCCTTAGACTATATGTATGATGTGCACCTGCCTTAGACTATGTGTATGATGTGCTCCTGCCTTAGACTATATGTATGATGTGCTCCTGCCTTAGACTATGTGTATGATGTTCTCCTGCCTTAGACTATATGTATGATGTGCTCCTGCCTTAGACTATGTGTATGATGTGCTCCTGTTTTAGAATATGTGTATGATGTGCTCCTGCCTTAGACTATATGTATGATGTGCTCCTGCCTTAGATTATATGTATGATGTGCTCCTGCCTTAGACTATGTGTATGATGTGCTCCTGCCTTAGACTATGTGTAAGATGTGCTCCTGCTTTACACTATATGTATGATGTGCTCCTGCCTTAGACTATATGTATGATGTGCTCCTGCCTTAGACTATATGTATGATGTGCTCCTGCCTTAGACTATGTGTATGATGTGCTCCTGCCTTAGACTATATGTATGATGTGCTCCTGCCTTAGACGATATGTATGATGTGCTCCTGCCTTAGACTATGGTGTTCCTGCCTTAGACTATGTGTATGATGTGCTCCTGCCTTAGACTATGTGTATGATGCGCTCCTGCCTTAGACTATGTGTACGATGTGCTCCTGCCTTAGACTATATGTATGATGTGCTCCTGCCTTAGACTATGTGTATGATGTGCTCCTGCCTTAGACTATATGTATGATGTGCTCCTGCCTTAGACTATGTGTATGATGTGCTCCTGCCTTAGACTATGTGTATGATGTGCTCCTGCCTTAGACTATATGTATGATGTGCTCCTGCCTTAGACTATGTGTATGATGTGCTCCTGCCTTTGACTATGTGTATGATGTGCTCCTGCCTTAGACTATGTGTATGATGTGCTCCTGCCTTAGACTATGTGTATGATGTGCTCCTGCCTTAGACTATGTGTATGATGTGCTCCTGCCTTAGACTATATGTATGATGTGCACCTGCCTTAGACTATGTGTATGATGTGCTCCTGCCTTAGACTATATGTATGATGTGCTCCTGCCTTAGACTATGTGTATGATGTTCTCCTGCCTTAGACTATATGTATGATGTGCTCCTGCCTTAGACTATGTGTATGATGTGCTCCTGCCTTAGAATATGTGTATGATGTGCTCCTGCCTTAGACTATATGTATGATGTGCTCCTGCCTTAGATTATATGTATGATGTGCTCCTGCCTTAGACTATGTGTATGATGTGCTCCTGCCTTAGACTATGTGTACGATGTGCTCCTGCTTTACACTATATGTATGATGTGCTCCTGCCTTAGACTATATGTATGATGTGCTCCTGCCTTAGACTATGTGTATGATGTGCTCCTGCCTTAGACTATGTGTACGATGTGCTCCTGCTTTACACTATATGTATGATGTGCTCCTGCCTTAGACTATATGTATGATGTGCTCCTGCCTTAGACTATATGTATGATGTGCTCCTGCCTTAGACTTTGTGTATGATGTGCTCCTGCCTTAGACTATGTGTATGATGTGCTCCTGCCTTAGACTATGTGTATGATGTGCTCCTGCCTTAGACTATATGTATGATGTGCACCTGCCTTAGACTATGTGTATGATGTGCTCCTGCCTTAGACTATATGTATGATGTGCTCCTGCCTTAGACTATGTGTATGATGTTCTCCTGCCTTAGACTATATGTATGATGTGCTCCTGCCTTAGACTATGTGTATGATGTGCTCCTGTTTTAGAATATGTGTATGATGTGCTCCTGCCTTAGACTATATGTATGATGTGCTCCTGCCTTAGATTATATGTATGATGTGCTCCTGCCTTAGACTATGTGTATGATGTGCTCCTGCCTTAGACTATGTGTAAGATGTGCTCCTGCTTTACACTATATGTATGATGTGCTCCTGCCTTAGACTATATGTATGATGTGCTCCTGCCTTAGACTATATGTATGATGTGCTCCTGCCTTAGACTATGTGTATGATGTGCTCCTGCCTTAGACTATATGTATGATGTGCTCCTGCCTTAGACGATATGTATGATGTGCTCCTGCCTTAGACTATGGTGTTCCTGCCTTAGACTATGTGTATGATGTGCTCCTGCCTTAGACTATGTGTATGATGCGCTCCTGCCTTAGACTATGTGTACGATGTGCTCCTGCCTTAGACTATATGTATGATGTGCTCCTGCCTTAGACTATGTGTATGATGTGCTCCTGCCTTAGACTATATGTATGATGTGCTCCTGCCTTAGACTATGTGTATGATGTGCTCCTGCCTTAGACTATGTGTATGATGTGCTCCTGCCTTAGACTATATGTATGATGTGCTCCTGCCTTAGACTATGTGTATGATGTGCTCCTGCCTTAGACTATGTGTATGATGTGCTCCTGCCTTAGACTATGTGTATGATGTGCTCCTGCCTTAGACTATGTGTATGATGTGCTCCTGCCTTAGACTATGTGTATGATGTGCTCCTGCCTTAGACTATATGTATGATGTGCACCTGCCTTAGACTATGTGTATGATGTGCTCCTGCCTTAGACTATATGTATGATGTGCTCCTGCCTTAGACTATGTGTATGATGTTCTCCTGCCTTAGACTATATGTATGATGTGCTCCTGCCTTAGACTATGTGTATGATGTGCTCCTGCCTTAGAATATGTGTATGATGTGCTCCTGCCTTAGACTATATGTATGATGTGCTCCTGCCTTAGATTATATGTATGATGTGCTCCTGCCTTAGACTATGTGTATGATGTGCTCCTGCCTTAGACTATGTGTACGATGTGCTCCTGCTTTACACTATATGTATGATGTGCTCCTGCCTTAGACTATATGTATGATGTGCTCCTGCCTTAGACTATGTGTATGATGTGCTCCTGCCTTAGACTATGTGTACGATGTGCTCCTGCTTTACACTATATGTATGATGTGCTCCTGCCTTAGACTATATGTATGATGTGCTCCTGCCTTAGACTATATGTATGATGTGCTCCTGCCTTAGACTATGTGTATGATGTGCTCCTGCCTTAGACTATGTGTATGATGTGCTCCTGCCTTAGACTATGTGTATGATGTGCTCCTGCCTTAGACTATATGTATGATGTGCACCTGCCTTAGACTATGTGTATGATGTGCTCCTGCCTTAGACTATATGTATGATGTGCTCCTGCCTTAGACTATGTGTATGATGTTCTCCTGCCTTAGACTATATGTATGATGTGCTCCTGCCTTAGACTATGTGTATGATGTGCTCCTGCTTTAGAATATGTGTATGATGTGCTCCTGCCTTAGACTATATGTATGATGTGCTCCTGCCTTAGATTATATGTATGATGTGCTCCTGCCTTAGACTATGTGTATGATGTGCTCCTGCCTTAGACTATGTGTAAGATGTGCTCCTGCTTTACACTATATGTATGATGTGCTCCTGCCTTAGACTATATGTATGATGTGCTCCTGCCTTAGACTATATGTATGATGTGCTCCTGCCTTAGACTATGTGTATGATGTGCTCCTGCCTTAGACTATATGTATGATGTGCTCCTGCCTTAGACGATATGTATGATGTGCTCCTGCCTTAGACTATGGTGTTCCTGCCTTAGACTATGTGTATGATGTGCTCCTGCCTTAGACTATGTGTATGATGCGCTCCTGCCTTAGACTATGTGTACGATGTGCTCCTGCCTTAGACTATATGTATGATGTGCTCCTGCCTTAGACTATGTGTATGATGTGCTCCTGCCTTAGACTATATGTATGATGTGCTCCTGCCTTAGACTATGTGTATGATGTGCTCCTGCCTTAGACTATGTGTATGATGTGCTCCTGCCTTAGACTATATGTATGATGTGCTCCTGCCTTAGACTATGTGTATGATGTGCTCCTGCCTTAGACTATGTGTATGATGTGCTCCTGCCTTAGACTATGTGTATGATGTGCTCCTGCCTTAGACTATGTGTATGATGTGCTCCTGCCTTAGACTATGTGTATGATGTGCTCCTGCCTTAGACTATATGTATGATGTGCTCCTGCCTTAGACTATGTGTATGATGTGCTCCTGCCTTAGACTATATGTATGATGTGCTCCTGCCTTAGACTATGTGTATGATGTTCTCCTGCCTTAGACTATATGTATGATGTGCTCCTGCCTTAGACTATGTGTATGATGTGCTCCTGCCTTAGACTATGTGTATGATGTGCTCCTGCCTTAGACTATATGTATGATGTGCTCCTGCCTTAGACTATATGTATGATGTGCTCCTGCCTTAGACTATGTGTATGATGTGCTCCTGCCTTAGACTATGTGTACGATGTGCTCCTGCCTTTACACTATATGTATGATGTGCTCCTGCCTTAGACTATATGTATGATGTGCTCCTGCCTTAGACTATGTGTATGATGTGCTCCTGCCTTAGACTATGTGTACGATGTGCTCCTGCTTTACACTATATGTATGATGTGCTCCTGCCTTAGACTATATGTATGATGTGCTCCTGCCTTAGACTATATGTATGATGTGCTCCTGCCTTAGACTATGTGTATGATGTGCTCCTGCCTTAGACTATGTGTATGATGTGCTCCTGCCTTAGACTATGTGTATGATGA